>NC_046373.1:27731757-28031757 GCF_011125445.2 Fundulus heteroclitus | reverse complement strand
CTTCTTTATCCTCCAGATCACAGTGTTTTCTTTTGGAAGGCTGATTCACTCCTTTAAAATACCGCCACATAATGCCGCTACGTAACTGACTGAGCTAAAAGCTAGTTGTTGTCAAACGGATATGACGTAGTTGCGTTCTCGAATCACATGTGTGAGTGTGTACGTGCGCGGCCGCGGCGCGGTGTCATACGAGCTGACAGCAGCGGATCATGAAGAAGCATCTTCCAAAATGATGACTGAAAAACATTACTTATGTGGAACAAATATTTACTCGCCATGTGGCAGGTAAACCTCTGAAATGCACTCGCCAAACGGAAAATCTACTCGCATTTGGCGACTGGCGAGTGTTAATTTCGGACCCTGCTTGAGATGTTCTTGGGAGAGGGAGCGGACCACACCCATACCTTGGAAGAAAAAAAAAAGACGCTGTACACACATTCCCACATAACACTCACATCCAACACTGACCAGAGGGGGGTCACCCCAAATCGACTATACGACTGCTTGTGCCCGACCCCCGGCCCCGGACCAGATGCCCCCCCAGACCGGGCCCCCCCAAGAGGTCGGGCCAACACGACCCGCACGAGCCACCCGGCCAGAGCCCCCCTCACCCCCTAAATACCTAATAAACCCCCTCCCTCCCCCACCTTACCCTTGCCATCCCTGCCCCCCGCCCCTCCTGGGGGGAGCGGAGGCATCAGCCCCAGACCTGGCAAGCCGCTGACTACACACCTCAGCCCCCCGCCAAGACCCCGGACACAGTGGCCCGCACCTCCTCCAGGCCCCAGACTCCTTGCCGCCATCGGAGAACGGGGGTGTGCAGAAGACCCCGATCCTCCCTACGCCTGCTCAGATGTTGTGTTGTTGCATGTTGTTCTCAAGTGCGTTTAAAAACTGGGAGCGCCGAAGGGGATGCACGGCACAGCCCACCCCCCTTCCGGAAGGAAGCTGTTGCCAGCGCACCCCCTCCGGGCGACTGCCCAGAACCCTCAATGTCTAAGTGGGAGAGGAGGTGAAGGGAGCCGTCCGAGGTGAGGCTCACACAACATAAGCCCCCCCCCCCCAGACGTCTTCCCCCCACCCCCCCTACCATGGCCTACATGAGTGTGCGATGTGAAAAATGTTTGAAGTGAAAGTGTCTAAGATGCATGATAAAATTGGGGAGAGGGGCGTCACCAGAAAGTGGCAACCTCCAGTAACGCCCCCTCCCCCAGGACCTACATGTGTGGCGGCGTGATGGAGCAGGCAGACGGAGGAGTCCGGGGATGGGGAGTCAAGGACTGAGAAGCTATCCCAGGGAGCCAGCTCCCCTACTGACTCCAATAGGCACCCCCGCTCCCCGAAAGCCCCACCCAGAGAAGGGGGCCTCGCCAGCGGCACCACCGTAGCACGGGGGCCAGGGAGAGCCAGGGAGAGCCAGCCAACCACCCACCAGGACCAACACCTCAACCCCCCCCAGCCCACCCACCAAGCCTACTGGCTTCCCCCCCCCCAAAAAAAAAACAAACTAAATAAATAAATAAATAAATAATAATAATAATAATAATAATAATAATAATAAATAAATAAGAGGGAGGGACCCTGGCCAGCCGGCCCACACGAGCCATCCCAAACCCCACCCCCCAAGCGAAACCCGCACCGGAAGACGACACGGACCAGGACCGGGACAGGGGGCCGGACACAAGCCCACCAGAACGTCCACCCCCCCCCCCCCCCCCCACCCGTAGATTTAATCCCTCCCCAACACTAACGTTCAAACAACTCACCATACATTCGACAGTAGACATCCAGGCTGGGTAGGTCCCTACTCCCCCTCCTCCCCCCCCCACTGGCAGAGTGCCTATCCAATGAAGGAGAAGAGCATCTGCCCAGAGATGTTAATGACCATGCCCCCCTACCAGCTCAACGGGCCCCGAGGCCCCCCAGCGCACCCGAGGCCCCGTGCAGGGGCGGACACCCGGGGGCGCGCCGGCCCACACCAAAAGCGGCACACCCCCTGGAACCGGAACCCCCGAGGACCCGCCGGGGGCCCCCGCCCGAGGGCGGCGCGCCCCAGGGACCCCAGACCCCCAGACCCACCCTGGCCCCACCCAGCGGCAGCACAGCTACCAGGTCAGTAACCCACGTCCGTCAACACGCAGCTCCCAAAGAGCGCCGCAAGCGGCTGCTGTAGGGCACCCGTAGGCCTCCCAAGCTCCTCCCAGATGGGGGCAACAGACCCCGGAGCCGGATCCACCAGGCGCCCTACTCCAAGTGCCCCCAGGGCCCCAGGAACCCCTCCATCCAGCCACTGCGCCCTGCAGGAAGCAACCCACCGCCCCCTATTCCACTAAGTGATGGTGTTGCTCGTATTCAAAGAAAATGAATAAGCTTGATTTCAAATCAGTGTAATTTCGAGTCATATTTACCAAAAATCAGGCCACCACAAGATTGCTTATGTGCCCATTGAGTACACTGATATCAATCAGTCAATAAATTACAACAATTATGTATAAGCCCACCTTCAACATAACTTGATTTATTCCTTTCCAACCTCTCCACCACCTTGGGGAATATCAAAGAGCTATTAATTATCATTGAGGAAACATAAGTAAATCTGCTCAAAGCTAGAATGGTCAGAAAAAAGTGGTCAGAAAATGAGAACTGATGTTGCCGAGCCGTGGGTGTTTCCAAGATTCTTTATTCCTCTGTCCTGGTCATCTAAATATCTGTGCAACTACAGTTCACTTAGAAATCAGCATTCATCCATTGCTGCATGCAATGGATGACCTAAATGGATTGAGGGATTAATATACATTGCACTCTGCTGCAAAATCTTGATTGTGATCGTTTTTCTCAGCCAGAACATTATATTATAACATGAGACTTGTACTGGCACCCAGAGAGTGCCTCTCACAGCAAGGGGCTCATTGTATAAAGATTAACACTCTCTTTCGCCCGCTGCTATAGCAGCATTGGGGAGAACACTCATCTTCTTCTGCAGAGTGGGGGATCCGACTGGAGTTTGGAGAACCGTAGGCTGGATTTAATCTATATCTACAGTCTATCTTCTCCGTAACCAGACGCCCGAGTAAAGAATCCGTCAACATCGAAACTTGCCTTGTGATTTTTATCAGCTGTTGCAGGAAAGCTGAGCATGCTGCAGCCTCCAGAGAACGAACACAGCCACGCCAGGAAAAGCTATACAGAGGGCCCATGCTGTGACCCCCCCCCCCCTTCACAGGCCGAGCACACCTCGCCCAGTCAAACCTGGCTTTCCAAACGATGGCTGTTTGCCCCTTTCAAGCTTGCCACCGCTTCGCTGCTGAGATAACCAGGGGTCCGTTCTTCGTACGTCGCTAACTCAGTTAGCTGGATTTGATTGTTGACGATTTGGCATGATCTTGGATCGTTTGGTTCTTCGAAAGACTTCATGCACTTGTTGTCATAGCAACATGTGCGCCAGCTTAAACCTGCTCGAGAGCAGGCTTATTTCATGTAAACAGTATTAGATCACAGCTTTAGAAGCAGAGGAGATAGGGAAGTCTGTCGTATCCATGCCCATTTTTACGACAGCAACCTGTTGCGGAAGGTTCACGAATAATTTTAGAGCTTTCCGAATTATTCGCGTATTGCGCAAAAGAACAGGATCCTTTAGCGCAGCACGACAGTGTAATTGTAGAGAGATTTCTCTTGGTGGCTGTTATAAACAGACAAACACATCATTTAACAGTGGCTTTTAAAGAGGTAAAAGTGGTGTTAGAGCCATAAATAATAAATATTTAAGTTATTTGTATGATGGTTTGCTTTTTATTTTTATCATATTCGGTAAGATTTGTTCAGGCCATTTTATTGTGAAGTTTAGTTTTACTTTGAAAGGCTTGCTTCCTGTCGAGCCGTGTATTGTATTAGAAAAAACTATGGATGGATTATCTAGACACGGAGCAATACAGTTTTACCGTGTAAACTGTGTATGACTTGGAAAAGGAAGAACTTTTTTATTTTTTTGTTAAAATTCCCAGTTTGCACGTGTTCTTTACTTCCAGTGTCTGGAGAATGACACAGAAATTTGGATCTCTTGACATAACAAGTGCCTTTTTAAAATAAAGTATAATAATTAATGGCTACAATTTTATAGAATATTCTTGTATTTAATTTTTACTTGTTCCCATGTTCTAGTAGCCTCGTGAGACCATCCTGATCTCGCGAGCTTTCAAGGTTTCACTCGCAGATCAGTCTGGCTACTTTCCGTTAAAGAAAATTTGGAGCCGTTCACCAAACGAACGTCCAATCAGCGTTGGCTTTGAGGCGGGTTGAGGTGTGACGCAACGAGAAGCGCGACAGTTCAGTCTAAAGAACATGGCGGCTTCAGCCGATTGAACTAGCGTTAGCGTGGCTATCGAGCAAGTTTTATCGGAATTACAGAGTATTTCTTTGCTGAGCTAACGAGCCTTTACCTGCAGCAGCAAGAGTAGCTTGGCTTGTGGTTGTGTTTTCATCGTCGCTCTGTTACGAGTGACGACGAATCTGATTGGTTTATTTGGCCCGTCTATCACCAACATAGGCCAATCAGCTAACCAGTATTTTCGCCCCTTCCCAAAATTACTTTAACGGAAGGTTTCCAGATGGATATGCGGAGCAAATCTATCTGGCGGAGTCAGGTAAATGTTCTAGTGGGTCCCCTGGAGGCTCTGATATAAAAGAACAAAGTAAATATCAAATTATTAAAATGCAAAAATTTATACTGTAGAAAGTGATAGAAACATCTACCATGGACAGTATTTACGCATTAATTTGTCTGCTACTTATTGCCAGCCCTCTCTCCTGGCTTTAGCAGACTTTGAGGTGTTCCCTGTCGTTTTAATTAATGATTCAAATTCGGCACAACCTTCCATTGAAAGCTCGTTTTCTGCTTGGGAGAAAAACTGTGGGCATTCTTTGTTCATGCTGAACAGCCAATAGCAGCGCTGCTGATCATTGATTCTACTATCTAAACATTTCCCCTTTTAAACAAACGCATGAACGCGCAGTTGTCTCAGATAACTCAATCCAGCCATACTAATCGTAAACAACAGGTGTGTTCGAAGAACTCAATTAGCCGGATCATGATTAGCCGGATGAAATCATCTTGGATGTGTCATTTGATCTCGGATGTTTTAAGCAACGTACGAAGAACGGACCCCAGCTTTACCTTGGAGTAATTCACTGTAACCGGACGCACCATCGCCACAACCAGACACAATTAACGGATTTAACAAACTTTATTTCCAGAACGGTTTTATACACCGATTGGATATTAATGTTGTCCAGTCAACTCATTACCATATAGTATGGCTTAAAAGTCCTTTATAATTAGCGTTGCGCTATTAGCTTCCCAGATATCATCAGTGCTACCACCAAGTCAATGCAACTATGGTTCGTTTTAAACATAAAATTTGTTTTCGTTTCAATCCGCCATCTTTCAATAATGCTATGAGCATTATTATGGCATTGATTTAATGGTGTTTTGTATAATGTTGGGGTTAACCCATCAAGCGACGGATCGCTGCAACGCCCCTAGCTTCCCAGAGGAATAACTACATCAATAAAATCAAGTGTCCTACAGGTTATTGATTTTTACTGAGCAAATCATTATTTAACATTTTATTTTCTCAAATAATATATTGTTTAACTCAGGATTTGCATTGTGAATGGGTTGAAACACATACCAAATGTTGCTCCAAGTTAGTCAAGCTATTTTGATCTCATTCCATATTCTTTAAGATGAACTTTAGTTCTCTAACTTAGATCTAAAGTGAACCAAGATTCACTGACGATGATTTTCAACTACTTGATTTGTCCTTTTGTTATTTTGTGTGTAAGTAGTTCCTTATCTTCTTTTAATCTTAATTTGACTTAGCAGTTTTAATTAAACTTCACTAACCTAGTAGAGATGATATGTTGATTGAAATATAGTGTTAATTCAGATAAACAACATTTTATAGTGATGTTTTCTGGATGTTTTTATTTTTGTTAATAAATTTGTGAACTTGAAGAGAAGTTGTCACTCATTTATTTCATATGTGTGCAGAGTTTGCTGTTAAAAGAAAGCCAGTGCTCGACTCGCCCTTTCAACTGCTGTCTTAATAGCTGTTTGGGCTGACATCCACAGGATAATACACGACAGACCGAGAGTTATTTATTAAACTTTAAATAACTTAAAACAGTGCATTATAGCACAACATTCCAAAGCAAACCACAAGGCAAACAAATGCATTGCTAAAATAAGAAGTACAATAAGTTACTGGAGTTATCTAGTCAGTTTTCCGAATTTTGTTCTACAGCAAATCTGTGGCTATAGTTGAAGCTTTGAGCTGCCAAACATCTGCTCAGGAATCTAAACGATTTGGAGAGAGAGTTGCTTTGTAATTTCCATAGACCAGTACCACCCTGAAGTCCTGCATAAATAATTTTTTATTTTGTATTCCTGAGAGGCTAAGACAGTATATTCGCTGCTTAATAATATGCACATGTAAAATATTAACCTGTTGCTGTCATGATTTAGAGGTCTTTGAGTTTTTTATTTTATTTTCTTTGTTCGTTTGCTTGGTCTTTTTCTTTGTTTTCATTTGTGCTCTTAAAGTCTTTGTTTAGTTCAATGTCCAGTGTTAAATTTTTTTTCTTTACTTATTTAGTTTTTCTTTTTAGGTTATTCCAGTGTTCTTTGAGAATTTAGGAATTTTTTCCTCTTAGATGTTTTTTTTCGGGTTTTATAGCTACCCACAAGGGGAAACGTAGTAGCAAGGAGAAACTTGATAGTCACATGATCGGGTTGCAAGCCAATGTAAATTTATAGGCCAAATAAAATGTTGGACTGAAATGCGTTAAGGAGCCAAATTGTGGCAATAACCCATTTCCCCATGTGGACCATTTTGGCCATTTCATGTTTTTCATTGAGACTGGGTTGTCCGTATCCCACTTTCTCCCACTCAGTACCCAGCAATCGAGCGCATCTTGTTTACCTGTCTACTCGTCTCTCACCTGTTTCACCCATTACTTAAACTTGTGTTGCTTAACGTCTCTCTTCTGGATTATTCTGTTCATGCCCTGCCTACCCAAGTCCATGCCTGTTTCTTTTCCATGCTAAATGCTTCATTCCCCTAATGCCTTCTTTGTTTTTGTCATTATTTGTATTACATTTACAAACTCCCTGTGCTGTTCCTGCTTCCAGTTTGGATTACGGGTCCAACTCCATAATCCTGAGAGTTGTAGTACCAATTTTCTACAGGACAATTCAGAGGAGGAAATAAATGGAAGTCTATATAGTGAAGCAAAAAGGATAAGGGTTTATTTTATGATGTCACTGTAGATATGCAACTGGTTTTTGGGTCATGATGAGAAGGAGTAGAGCTGTGATGGACAGATTTTTTTAGCAAACTAAGAAAAACTTTCTTTTTGTGTTCCTAGGTCCATGTGTTTGGTTATGGAGCAGATCATGATGGAAACTGGAGCCATTACTTTGAAAAGCTGAAAAGCAAAAGCTTTAAAACTGGACCACACCCGGGTCAACATGAGTATGCACTCATACAACAGTTGGCTGAAAAAAAATCTGTCAGGCTTTATAAAGGTTGGTGAGATCTCGATTTAAACAGGTTCCTCGAGTCTCAATGAGATTTACCTAAATAAAGCTGTAATAAAAAATAAAAATGTATTCCTGAATTTTAAATTACTCATAACATTTCTTTAAAATGTCATCTCCTCAAATAATGTTTTATCTAACTGCATTGTGAATGGGTTGAACACATACCTAATGTTTTTCTAAATTAATTAGGTACTTTCTTTTAAATGAACTTTGGTTCTCTAACTTAAATATCCTCACTGAATATCTAAATTAATTTAATAATTTTTCTGGTGATTGTTTTCAACCATTTTATTTGTCTTTTTGTTAAATTTGTGTATGCTGCTGCAGATTCTTAGTCATCCAGGTCATGATCAATCCAAAAAAAAGGTTTAAAAAAACTGGACTTCTATACTGAAGCTGAAGATATGTTGCTTCAGCTTCAGAATAGAAGTCCAGTTGTTTTGTTATTGTAGCTTTTTTTGGATTGTTCTTTTTGTGTATTCATAGTTCTTTAGTTTGTTTAATCTTAATTTTGCTTAGTAGTTTTAGTTAAGTTTTCCTAGCCTAGTAAGGAAGTGTTGTTGATATAGTGTTAATTCAGGTAAAATAACATTATATCATGGCATTTCCTGGATGAGCATTTTTCCTGTTAATAAATTCTTATACTTGAAGAGAAGTTGTTACTCATTTATTCAATATATGTGCAGTGCTTGCTGTTAAAAGAATGCAGATGCTTGAATCACTCCTTCAAATATTGTTCTAATATCAAAGACAATTTGGCTGGTATTCACCAGACAATACCTCACCGACCGAGGGTTATTTGATTAACATCAAACGACTTAAAAGCATGTAATTGCACAGCACATACTAACTTGTAAACTATAAAGCGGATTACATTTATCTCACGTTCTATGCTCTACAGATTTGTACTTACAGTTAAATATTAATATACCCAACCACCCTGATAAAAGGCTAAATGACAGCAAAAACAGCAATTTACGAATCATTTGGAACAACAGCATGCTCTATTATACAACTAGATAAATAATACCTTCAGTGACAAGGCTACCCTAATTTCGGAAAGCTGGTAATGTAGTAGGTTGCTATAGTTCCTCTATTGCATCATAATCATCACAGGCTTTCAACAGAGAACTTTACTAAATGAGACTGACATGGTTTAACGATATATCTGATTTCATGTTGACCAAATTACAAGTCTTGTCTTCATTCCAATACTGGAAAGCATTTTAAGAACACCTTCCAGTATAGGAAGAAGGGACTTGCTCCTTTCCACAAAACTATGCAACACAATCTTTGCATATTTCCAACAACAAAAACAAGCAAGTTTTTACTACGCTGCAGTCTCTGCAACCCGAACTTTTCAGAGGGAGCTAACTGACAGGTCTGATACTTGACAGTCATTTCTGCACCATCCCAGGCATATGGGACAGCCTACATTAATATATATATATATATATATATATATATATATATATATATATATATATATATATATATATATATATATATATATATATATATATATGTGTGTGTGTGTGTGTGTGTGTGTGCGAATGTGTGTGTGTGTGTGTGTGTGTGTGTATATATATATATATATATATATATATATATATATATATATATATATATATATATATATAGATAGATAGATAGATAGATAGATATTATCGCAATACGGGAGACATATTCCTATAATTTACAATGATTTGGTGTACATTAGAGTAGACATTGTGGAACACAATGGTACTGGTAAAACAGTATCAGTTTTGTTAATAAGTCGCTGATGTCAATCGATAAGCTGTTGGCTTGCTGTCATACACTACAAATATCCCTCAAGGTGTCCCTGTGACTGTTTGACAGCTCCGTTGCCATGGTTATTTTGACCCATGGTACATGTTTGCCGGATATCTATACTGATTTGCGTATGCATATGACGAGGAGACAGGGCGGCCTAAGATACTTGTGTAAGTACGGCCAATTCAGCGTGCGAGGTTGAGAGGTTCCGACTAGAGATAGTCGGACTCACCTTGACGCATGGCTCTGGCTCTGGAACCAGTCTTCTTGAGAGGGGTTGGACATTGTTCCACTCTGGAGTTTCCCCTGGTAAGTGGCGCCGAGCTGGAGTGGGCATACTTGTTGCCCCTCATCTCGGTGCGCATACGTGTGAGTGGGACAGGTTCTGACTGTTGTTTGTGCTTAGGCACCAAACAGCAGCTCGGATTACCCACCCTTTTTGGAGTGCCCCTCCTGGGGACTCTTTCGTTCTTCTGGGGGACATCAACGCTCATGTGTGCAATGACAGTGAGACCTGGAAGGGCGTGGTTGGGAGGAATGACCCACCTGATCTGAACTTGAGTGGTGTTCTGTTGTTGGACTTCTGTGCTCGTCATGGATTGTCCATCACGAACACCATGTTCAAGCATAAGGGTGTCCATATGTGCTCTTGGCAACAAGATACCCTAGGCCGTAGTTCAATGATCGACTTTGTTGTTGATTCATCTGACCTGTGGCCTCATCTCTTGGACACTCGGGTGAACAGAGGGGCGGAGCTCTCCGCCGAACACTACCTGGTGGTGAGCTGGCTCCGATGGTGGGGGAGGAAGCTGGTCAGACCTGGCAGACCCAAACGTATTGTAAGGGTTTGCTGGGAACGTCTGGCAGAGTCCCCCATGAGACGGAGCTTTAACTCCCACCTCCGCGAGAGCTTTGAACAGGTCTCGAGGGAGGCGGGGGACATTGAGTCTGAGTGGACCATGTTCTGCTCCTCTATTGTTGAGGCGACTAGTCGGAGCTGTGGGTGCAAGGTTGTCGGTACATGTCGCAGCGGCAACCCTTGAACATGCTGGTGGACACCAGCGGTGAGGGAAGAAGTCAAGCTGAAGGAGTCCTGTCGGGCTTTATTGGCCTGTGGGACTCCGGAAGCAGCTGATATGTACCAGCAGTGAAAGCGGCAGGTGGCTCGACAGGTCGCCAAGGCAAAAACTCGGGCGTGGGAAGAGTTCGGAAACGCCGTGGAGAAAGACTTCCGTATGGGTTGGAAATGATTCTGGTCCACTATCCGGCATCTCAGGAGGGGGAAGCAGTGCAGTACCAACACTGTTTATAGTTGGGGTGGGGTGCTGCTGACCTTGATTTGGGACGTCATGCATCGGTGGGCAGAATACTTCGAAGACCTCCTTAATCCCACCAACACGTCTTCCATTACGGAAGCAGAGCCTGAGGACTCTGGATCGGGTTCTCCCATCTCTGGTGCTGAGGTTGTTAAAAAGCTCCTCGGTGGCATGGCCCTGGGGGTGGATGAGATTCGCCCTGAGTACCTTAAGGCTCTGGATGTTATGGGGCTGTGTTGGTTAACGCGGCTCTGCAGCATTGCGTGAACATCGGGGGCAGTTCCCCTGGATTGGCAGACTGGGGTGGTGGTCCCCCTATTCAAAAAGGGGGACCGGAGGGTGTGCTTCAACTATAGAGGAATCACACTCTTAAGCCTCCCTGGTAAGGTCTATTCCGAGGTTCTGGAAAGGAGGGTCCATCTGATAGTCGAATCTCAGATTCAGGAAGAGCAGTGTGGTATTCGTCCTGGCCGTGGAACGCTGGATCAGCTCTACACTCTCAGCAGGATACTGGAGGGTGCATGGGAGTTTGCCCAACCAGTCTACTTGTGCTTTGTGGATCTGGAGAAGCCATTCGACCATTTCCCTCAGGGGGTCCTGTGGGGTGTACTCCAGGAGTATGGCGTACCGGGCCTTTTAACAAGGGCTGTTAGGTCTCTGTATGACAGGTGTCAGAGTCTGGTCCGCATTGCCGGCAGTAAGTCGGACTCATTTCCGGTGAGAGTTGGACTCCGCCAAGGTTGCCCTTTGTCACGATTCTGTTCATAACTTTATGGACAGAATTTCTAGGCGCAGCCAAGGTGTTGAGGGGATCCGTTTTTGTGGCCTTAGAATTGCGTCTCTGCTATTTGCAGATGACGTGGTCCTATTGGCTTCATCAGGGCATGATCTACAGCTCTCACAAGAGCGGTTTGCAGCGGAGTGCGAAGCAGCCGGGATGAGAATCAGTGCCTCCAAATCTGAGACCATGGTCTTGAGCTGGAAAAGGGTAGAGTGCCTTCTCCAGGTTGGGGAGGATGTGGTACCCCTAGTGGAGTAGTTTAAGTATCTTGGGGTCTTGTTCACGAATGAGGGGAAGATGGAGCAGGAGATCGACAGGCGGATTGGTGCGGCGTCTGCTGTGAAGCGGGCACTGTACCGGTCCTTTGTGGTGAATAGAGAGCTGAGCCAAAAGGCGACCGGTCGATCTACGTTCCTACCCTCATCTATGGTCACAAGCTTTGGGTCGTGACCGAAAGAACGAGATCCCGGATACAAGCGGCTGAAATGAGTTTTCTCTGTAGTGTGTCTGGGCTCTCCCTTAGAGAAAGGGTGAGGAGCTCAGTCATCCGGGGAGGACTCAGAGTAGAGCCGCTGCTCCTCCACGTCGAGAGGAGCCAGTTGAGGTGGCTCGGGCATCTGGTCAGGATGCCTCCTGGACGCCTCCTTGGTGAGGTGTTACGGGCACGTCCCACAGGGAGGAGACCCAGGGGAAGACCCAGGACACGCTGGAGGGACTATGTTTCTCGGCTGGCCTGGGAACACCTTGGGATTTCCCCAGGGGAGCTGGCCCAAGTGGCTGAGGAGAGGGACGTCTGGGCCTCCCTACTGAAGCTGCTACCCCCACGACCCGACCCCAGATAAGCGGAAGACAATGGATGGATGGACGGAATTACGCTAAACAGCAAGAAGGGACATTTTCATCCAGTTCAAATCACTAAAGCAATAGAGAACGAAATAAGGATGATTACATATGCCAAACTGTTGAATAATAAAATAATCTTAATCTCAGCAGTAAGTAAAAAGCAGCAAGAAATGATGTTAAAAATGAAGGACCTTGGTTGAGAAAAAATGAAAGTACACATACCAGGAATGGCAGCTATATTAAGAGGAGTAATTTCGAATGTCCCTTGTTACGCCAGTTCAGGACGTGACAGACTGCATTTCCCATGATGCAATGTGGTCAAAATGGCCACCAACTCCCATCATGCAACATGGCCCAAAATGGCCGCCGACCCTAACGATGGATGACAGATAAGGTTGCTATGATGATAAAGTATACAACACAGCCGCACGCTGCATTCTGCCTTCTTACTTGGCGCCCCGCCAGACTGGGAAGACACACAGCTGTTTCACTCCGTGGGATTTCAACCACCACATGCCACGTGCTTGGTAATTTTTGCTGGACCAAAGGTTGTCGAAGCAAACTCCATTCCCTGCTCTGCCAATGCAGGAGGTCGACTCAAAAAGAAGTACTTTCAAACCCACTTCGATCGAAGCCTGAGAACCGTTTATCTCCGGTTGATCAAAAAAGGGACCACGCTTTCGTTTTGGCCGAACAAAGTGTCTGAAAAGCCCAGAATAGAGAGAGACGAAGGGGCTTCTCCTCCCGTTCCCCCGCTGTCCGATGCCCCGGCTTGCTGAGCTGAACCAGATCCGCGGACTCGGAGCGCCCCCCGACCCTAAGGTCAGAGTTTTATTTCTTGTTCACCCATAAGGTGATATTATTTAATTGTGCCTGGGCAGTATTATTAGGATTTAGTTTAATGCTTGTTTATTCCAAGACGGAGTTGTTTTAACTGCTGAATATTTCTGATGTATCAGCACACATTTTGTAAGTGATTTTGGCTGTGTTGATTTGTGGTTCTTATAAGTGGCTCCGCCGAGAGCTGGTCTTTCCATCTTTTTCCCTCTCTCTTTGCTTTCTCCTTATCAGTTCAATCTCTTTGTGCACCCCTCTTCTAGTTCAGGCATTTTCTTTGAATTTCTCATTTAGGCCGCCTATTAACCAAGGTACCACCCCACATTAGCGTAAGCATTGATTACGTCATTAAGACCTCCCCTTACGCATCACGCAAGGTGATGCGTAAGGGTCACGTGTCACCATAGTCGCCATCTTGGGAAGGTGCAGCATAGCAAAGCTGTAACTAGCTTGTTGATAACGTCGAGGCGCCCATCCAGTTTCTCAGAGCTGTCTCTGCCTTTCAACGCTGCCACGTCAGTGCCGACGCCTTGAATGTGATGTTTAAACAACTGAGTTGAACCAAGATTTGCTACCTCTCATTTTAATCCATTTTGACCTTTATTTTCATATATTTTTGCATGTTTATCTCAGTAGTGAGTAGAGTTTTGAAAGTTGTTGAATCAGAATAATTACTGTAACAGGGAATTGCTTTGGTTCAATAAAGCAAGAACTTGCGAATTAGTAATTGTTTGTGTTAATAATAATTCAGAGTTCCTTGGTTTTTCAGAATACAGAGTTGCCTCTTTTGAGTTAACATCTGACATAAATACAGAGACACAATCATTGGATAGTGATAAAGGAGTAACGATTTAAACCCTAATTGCAATTATATTGGGTTTCTCATAGCTTGCTGGATAAATCTCATCGGTCAGAAGCCGATCAGATAATCTTGTTCTGGCATAAATAAGTTCATTACAGCTGATTAAGAAATGCAGTAGTGGTATTTAGTCATTATAAGTTTATAGCCTTGGAATCACCACCATTTGAGCCATATTTTGTTATAGCTGAGTTTGAATGACCTATTATTAAAATTATAATACCAAATTATAATTAATAATAATAATCATATTCAAACAGCTTCTGGCATAACACACTCTAGAACTATCCATGGAAGAATTGAAGAAAGAAATAAAAGGTGGGAAAGTAACAGAGACCAAAAGACTCCAAACAAACAGAGGTGGTATTAAAACAGATAGTTTGTCTGTGTTGCTAGTGTTTGAAAAAACAATGCCTCCAGGAGTGAAAATTGGTTGGATAAATTATAAAGTTAGGGAACATATTCCATAACCATTAAGATGATTTAAATGCCAAAGAATGGGACACACAGCGCAACAGTGTAAATGGAGGCAAAGATGTGCGAAATGTGGGGGAGAACCTGAGTATGGCAAATGTAATAAGGATTCTGAATTTAAATGCTGTAATTGTGGGGGAGAACATATTGCTGCTTGTGGTGGATGTAAGGTTCAGAAACAAGCAAAAGAAGTGCAGAAATATAGAATCTTAAACAAGGTGTCATATGCAGAGGCTGTACGAAACGTTGGTGGAATGGAACTAAACAGATTAACAGAATATCAACAAAAATGAAATCATGGTATGAGAGAGGAAGGACTACCCCAGAAAATACACACAAGGAGAGTTCAACCAGGAAGAACACAGATTCCACAACAGACATTTATCCATAAGTGTATAATGGAAGAAAATTAAATGATTTTAGAAAAGAAAGGCTTTATAGCTTTTATATGCAAAGTCATCAATGTTACATCAAGACAACAAAGAAAAAGTGATAGAATCTGTCACGGTTGAGTTTTGGTTTGGCTTCGTTTTTCTGTTATTTTAATTTTTTCTCATATGGGTTAGGTTTGACTTTATTTATTGTTAGTTTTCATTGTCATCAGTTATTTTCTGTCATCTTCACTTCACCTCCTCACTTCACCTGATACAATTTACCAGTTAATTAGTCAGACCCTTGTTCCACCTGTCAACTGCTCTATTTTAACCTCCCTCTGCCTTCAGTTCAGCACTGGGCCGTCTTCTGTTATCCACCACTCCATGCCAGTCCGTGTCTTTGCCTTGGAAGTTCTGTTTCTGTTCTCTCGCTCAAGGTTACTCCTGCCAGTTGCTTTGAAAGACTTTGTACCCTGCTGTTGTCCCTGGAGAAGCTCTGCTCTGTCTCCTGGTGTCTCCAGAGAGCTGCTAACCTGACTAGCCGCTCTGAGAAAGCTCTGCTCTGAGTCCTGGTGTCTCCAGAGAACTGCTAACCTGACTAGCCGCCCTAGAGAAGCTCCGTTCTGTGCCCTGGTGTTGCTACGAGGCCTGCTAACCAAGCAGCACTTTGCTTTCCTAGCCACCCAGCTTTTATGGACTCTCACTCCGGGCCGTCAGCTCCTGCCATCACCTTCATCCCTGACCTTCTGCAGTCCTAAACCTCCGGTCATCATTTCCCACCATCCTGCACACTTCCTCTAATAAAAACCCTTAAACTTTAGTCCCGTGTGCGCTTCCTGAGTTATTCTGTAACAAACCCTGACAGAATCAAAACAGTGGTAGAAGCTGCCATGGAGTTTCTAGACATCAATTAAAGCTGAAGATATACATGAAATGCTAAGTATCAATAATGATGGAGGGTGTCAAACTTATAACGGTACTCCAATTCTTACAACGGAATTCCAGAAGTTTGATTGCAAATGGACAAGAATTTAAAAAGTATGTAATTGATTCCGAAGTTAAACTTGAAAAATGGCTAAAATATCATCTTGATTTTATTATACCTGGGTATGAATCCGTTAGATTAGATAGAGATGGTAAGCAGGGTGTGGTGGATGTGCAACATTTGTAAAGGAAGAAATACCATTTTGAAGAATAGTAAATTAAACAGAAATAGAATATGTAATAATTGAAATATACACATCAGATAAAAATAATGGTAATCAATCTATGTAAATCGTTAAAATTAGAAAACATAAGAATAGGAAATGGGAAAGTATGGTTTGGAGACTTCAATGCACATAATAGTCTTTTGAAGAAGTAAGCATACTGATAGTAATGGAGAAGTAGTAGAAGATTTAATGGATGTTAGAAAACTAGTATGTATAAATAATGGAAAAGGGACTAGAATAGATATACATTCTAACACACTCACATGTATAGATCTCACTATAGTATCTAATAGTGTGGCAAATTCATGTGAATGGAATGTTGAGAAAAGCACAATTATTGGAAGTTATCATTATCCAATAGCTATCAGGCTCTTCTCCTGTGTAACCAACTCCGAGTTCTGGTCCATGAGGCAAACACCCTGTCTACGTTTAAGACTAGAATTAAAACCTTTCCTTTTTGACAAAGCTTATAGTTAGAGTAGCTTAGGTTACCCTGAGCTATCTCTATAGTTATGCTGCTATAGGTTTAGGCTGCCAGAGGACATCAGGGCCTATTTTTCTCACTCTGCTGAGTTCTCCTACTGTTCTCCAATTTGTTGTTATTTCATCTTTTACCTCTTTGTTCTCTGTCATTTTTATTTCTTCATAGTAGTTACACCTGGTCTGGCATTCTGTTACCGGTGACATCATCCAGGGAAGACAGAGCAGAGACACAAAAAGCACAGAAGCACACATTCATCCAGGAATCCTTTCTACGTTATATGGTAGTAGCGGTTTATCTGTCTTCTGTAACCCCCAGTCGGTCGAGTCAGATGACTGTTCACACTCAGCCTGGTTCTGCTGGAGGTTTTTCTTCCCATTTAAGGGGAGTTTACGGGGAGCGTGTGGCTCTACGCTCTTTCATGAGGAGTGAATGCTGCATGTGAAGACTTGATGCAATCTATTGGGTTTCCTTAGATAGGAAACCTTTTGATCAATCATATACAGCAATTTGATTGAACAGAGGAAAAAGGAATGTAACAAGAGCCCAGGCTGATCCTCCCATAAGTGTTATAATGCTAGGCACACACCCATGCAGGGGCTGAACACTTCCTCACAGATCATCAGCTAATCCTAATTATACTATATGTGCGTGATTAAGAAATGCAGAGGAAAAGCTCTAACCTTAAGCACAGCAGAAATTTCTGTCTAAGCACAATGTGAAATAATCAATGTAGACCCTAAAGGTGGTTCTCTTCATCCGTCTCAACTCCTTCCTGCAACATCCAACCTTGCACCCTCGCAGGGTCACATACTATGGAGCGATATTTGTGCCAATCACAGACAATAACACAACCTAGATCTGAGTGAATTAAATATTCTTATTAAATACTTTGTTCTTCACACAGAAATTATCACTGGAAATCAAATTTATTAACTCATGGAGGTCTGGATTTGGAGCCACACTCAAAATTAAAGTGGAAAAATAAACTTGTCTCTTTTTGTTTTTGCTGTTTGTCAGATAAAAAATAATAATAATTTTAATTAAAAAAAGCTTCTCGGGGTATGAATCATTAACGTTGACGTAATTACACCCTATAAATACAGCTGCAGATAAACCACTCATCCGCTTTAACTAAGCTCACTTCTTCATGGCCACAAGGGAGCAGCAGATATTTCCTACTCCAACATAGAACTAAGAATGCTTTGCTCTGGTGCCAGAGAACACCGAGTTACCTACTTTCTCAGACACCTTTTTGGATCGTTATTCAGTCAGTCACTGGTGTGGGAGGATCTTGAGATCAGGTATGTGTGACATAATGAGGATAAGGAGATTTAATGAGGAATATGTGAACTGACAAACATTGTTGCTCGTGTTTTATAGCATTAACTAAATACTGTTGTGCTGCATTGTTGATTACAAATAGACAAGTAAATGTTAAAACAAGAGTTTTAGGTTGATTAAACAATAAAGCATTGTGTTTAAAAAGTTTAAACATATTAATTTGGTATGTCATTATTGCACATGAAAACAATGTGTTCCTACAAGATCATTGTAGTAAATAAAGTATTACAGTTCATTGAACAGTATATGGATGGGGATTTGAATGGACTTGGGCAGTAATTGTCCTGCACACCAGTGCAGGCAGGTTTTTTTTCCTTTGGTGTTTTTAGTTGGAGAGTGATTCCTTACCCGGTTGCTTGTATGGGCTGAGTTTGAAATTCAGCACGGGAGCTTGGCTTTGAGAAACATGGTATCCGATCATACGCGAGATGCAAGAAACTTACAACAAATATGTGTGTGAGTGTGTGACAGAGAGAGAGAGAGAGAGAGAGAGAGAGAGAGAGAGAGAGAGAGAGAGAGAGAGAGAGAGAGAGAGAGAGAGAGAGAGAGAGAGAGAGAGAGAGAGAGAGAGAAAGAAATTTTTGAAGGAACATTTGTGATTTTCACCCTGTATTCAGATTTCAAAAAGTCTAGCTTTGGACTACAATTGGATCTCAAGAAAAGCCCTATTGCCAACCCAGTCCTGCACACTACAACTGTACCTGGCAATGTTATTTTAGTGGCTCCTGATCCCCTTCCTGCTTCTTCAAGTTAACCTCCTGTCCCTCCTCATCACTCCTATGACTGGCCTTATCCTCTCCCTCTGCGTCAACTTCATGTCCACGGCTGACACTGGCCATGTCAGCTATTAATGACAATTGCACAAGTAATAATAAACTCAAGAGAACTTTTGCATAGAATTTACCGTGTTAGAATACAAAATGAAATATAAATCAGCTTAAGAAATGTGCTAAACACACAGACACAAAGGTAAATCATTTGTATCTTTCTTGAGGTGGTAAAAGTAGCTATGTATTAATGTAGAACCAGAACAGTACAACCAGATTTATAGCCTATATATTCAAGTATTTATTTATTTACTTTGAACACAGACTTTGTTCTGAAATATATTTTATTTTTTAATAAAGAAATGTGTTGAAGATTCTCAGTCATCCAGTTCATGATCAATCTAAAAAAGGTTACAAAATAAAACAGCTGGACTTCTATTCTGAAGCTGAAGACGTTTCGCTTCCCGTCCAGGAAGCTTTCTCGATTTAAAATGTTTGGATTAGGGTGGAGTTCCAAAGCGTTATAGACCTGCTGGCAGCTCTTTTTAGAGCTCAGACTTTTGGAGTCAAGTTGTTTAATTTTTAACATAACCTTTTTTTGATCAACAAATAAATGTGTGCCTTTTTCTGTTATGAATTGATTTTAATTTTAATTGATAAAGTAAATTAATGAAATATGCATGTATGGTGTAACATTACTGATAGGCTGCGTTTAATGTACTGTGTGCCCTAGACAAATCCAAAAGCCCTCTGTATGCCAAGTCTGAGATAGGATGACAGGGCCGTGTAGGCAATGCTCGCTAACCGGCTGTTACCCTACTGCCTGCATCTTAATCACTTCATGACTAGTTAGTGAAATCTTCTTCTTTTTTTTTCTTTTCTTTTGCTGGCTTGATGCAATTCCTGTTTTGAATAATAATTCCTGGCTTTCATAGACTTACCTTATTATCTTATACCTCTTCTTATAACCATATAAAGCCATATGCCTTAAACAGGAAAAGCCCAAGTCAATACTGGACCTACCAGTTCTCCACTCCTTGATCAAAATAGTAGATGTGGTTAGAGGATGTTTGAATTGCTGCCTTTAAGGAGATAAACTGGGACTTGCTAATCCACTGTTCCAATCTTTGTGTGCACTACCAAAGTTATCAACAGGAATATCTGTATGGCTTCATTGTTGTATAACCTAGACTAGCTGGTTACACTTGCGTGACTGACGTATTCCGGTAGGTGCAGTGTCACAAACATTGGACAATGTTTTCCCTCTTCTTGTCATAGGAATGTAGGGGTACATGTGACAGTGATAGGGTTAAGTTTAATAACCTCTTTATGATTTTATTATCACCCGCTATGAAACTTGCTCCTTTCTTTGTTTTCCAACCCCCATGTTGTAAATCCTCCTGACCCCATGTGATGTGTGACAATAAAGACAAGGGGACAGAGGCAGTCCGGGGCAGTCGAACTCAAGCTTGTGAAAGAACAGGTCTCAATGCTCCTGGTTCATCTGCCCTCTGTCCTTGTGAAGAGTAAAAAACTTGCATTTGTGTTTGGTTTTCTTTCCAGGATAAAGAGGTTATTAAACTTAACCCTATCAGACAGCGTTTAAGTTTTCCACTTATAGAACTTTATTAGTTGCATGTGCATGCATCTGAGAGTTTCACACTGAGTTAATGTAAAAAAAAAACATTTGTTGCAGTGGTCTTAAGTAATCTTGAGAAAAACAAATCCTGAGACCAAAACAAGACTGAGTAAAAATGTAGTCGAGACCAAGACAAGACTGAAAATGTATTAAGTACCTAAATTCCCTCAACTCACGACTTCATATTCATAGGAGCAGCAGCTCTAATTCAAACTTCCCCTAAATGATGACTCTCTACCCCCTTTCTCTAAGGCTGAGTCCAATCACGATTCATATGAAGTTAATTTAAGCAGCTATTTTATTTGGTTATGACTATTACATCTCATGGCCACTGGTAATGGCTAAAGACAGATTGGTAAAGGCGAATTTTTACCTTTATTTGTCTGTAACAGAGACGACAAAGCTCTAGTAAATAAAACATGCAGACAGTTTTGTGATGCAAGATTGACCCATGACTTTGGAGGACTAATCCCACCGGTTCTAGTTGGAACAGGTCAGGAATCCAGCTACACCAATTCAGTTGTTTTTTAAATGTATTTTCCTCTGTTCCTCAGTTATTCCTACACAAAACATTGTAACACTTATCTTGTGCCAGCAGGTGATAAAAATTATTACATTAGCTACATCAAAATTTAAGCTGAGCATGGCTAAGCCAGTTCCTGGCAAAGGTTTCTCCCAAAACAATGGAATTATGTATTTCCATTGACACGATTAATATTTTCGTCTTGATCATTCTGTACTTTGTGCTTTGATTTAAAATGCATTTTTTGTTGTGGCATATAATGTTGATAGTGAAAATTGGCTTGTGCAAAGTGGACATATATGGAAGAGTTTCATTGATTCAGCCTACACACCAAATAAAATTTTATAACATGACAACAATTCTTTTGAAGAATTTTTGTTTTACTTACCAAAAGATTTGCTTGCGTAGTTTTGGGAGAGTGCCAACAGAAAAAAACTTTTTTTCAATTAATCTTAATTAATCTTTACCTTTTACAATTATCATAAAGGGTCTAAACACTTTTCATTGTAAAATCTTCTCAGTGAAATGTAAATAAAACATATTAATGCCTTTGTTTCAACATCAATATGACATCAAATAAATTGTTTTGTTATCTTATAAGAATTGCCTGTCTCATTCACTGTCAGAAACAAACTATTTGAGTCAATAAATATATTTCTTAATTTAAATCTGCCACAGATATGCATAATTTTGGGCTTAACTGTAATTCAATATTTTTACGAATTCTTGGACGAACACTAAATATTTGTCATACTTATTGAGATACTTTCAGAAGTTCCAATAAGTTATTAGATGCTAAGATTTTACCAGTGTTTATATTTCTTTGAATAATATGGATGCTGGTAATATAACAAGACCTGTGCAAAGAGGAATTCCCTCCCATTTGTGTCAAGCCACACCTCTCCCTTTGAAATGACACCAAACATAATTCCTAATGGCATTGTTGCAAGAAGCCTGTTGCAAGGTTCATGAGATTGTTAGATAGTCTCATCATTTTTCAGAAGTGTTCCATAGGTGCATCTGAAAGGGATTTATTCTCCTATCAGGTAAGCCAAAGGATATCAACACAAATCTTTTGACTTCAAGGGGCTTCTTTGTTTTGTAAAATATGTTAAAAACAGCAATGCTTCTGATTTATACTTTTGTAGTTCTTTGTGCTAGGTTTAAGGCCGGCTTATATATTAAACATGCATTAAACAATCTCTTATAAACTCTAAAAATCCTCTTGCGTATTTTTTTTACCTCATTCTTTGCTGATTGGATTTTTTTCCCATCCAGGATGACGTTTCAGGTGAAAATATTGGTTTTTCTGCTGGCTCTGGCAAGTGTTGCCGTGGTTTTAGAGTTTTTTTATGTTACTGATTGGATACAGCTAAAGGAGCAAAACTCATGTAAGTGTGAGAAATGTTTTTCAAAAGAAGATGTGTTTCTCAATCAACACCTGAACAGTTCTATTGAGCCATTTTTGTCGGCATCGACCAACCTGTCAGAGGAGGATTTCATATGGTGGAAGGTAAGCTTTCATTTTGAGGAACTGTTCTACACTTCTCCATTCCTTGCCTTTCTGTGTGTTTTTCCCTTGGGCTATTCTAAACTGGTCTAACACCAGCCTGCGTTTGTCGTTTTTGACAGCACTTACAGAGCAACAGACACAACTTCAGCTATTATAAAGCAACAGTTGACAAATTGTTTAAGATAATCTCACCACGTCCTATTTTTGAAAAACCCCGCACTGACGGTTGCAGAACTTGTGCGGTTGTTGGAAATTCTGTGAATCTGAAAGGATCGCATTATGGACCCCTGATAGATTTCCAAGACTTCATTATAAGGTAAATAGTCATAAAAAAATATGTAATTTTCACTTTACAATTTAGTAAAACACTATCTGAAATCCTAACCCCTAAAATCTGTTATGCTGTTTAGAATAAATCATGGTAGAGTCAAAGGCTACGAAGAAGACGTTGGGACAAGAACAACTCATCGTATAATGTATCCAGAGAGTGGCTCAACATTAGATAACACTACTCATCTTGTAATGTTTGCATTCAAGATGAGGGATATTGAGTGGCTCATCAGGTCCTTTCCAACAGGATCTTCTGGAAAGTGAGTTTTATTTCAAGTTCCATACACAAATATTGGTTTAGCACTTCATGCATTTAAAAAGACCCTAGAAATGATAAAACAGCTATGGTAGCTATGATGCATATTTATTTCGTCTTCTCATGCAGTGATTCCTCATAATGCATCTTTAATTATCCAGCTGTTTTTTCTGGTTCTTTCGGTCACGACCCAAAGCTCATGACCAGAGATGAGGGTAGGAATGTAGATCGACTGGTAAATTGAGAGCTTTGCCTTTTGGCTAAGCTCTCTCTTCAACACAACGGATCGGTACAGCGCCCTCTTCACAGCAGACGCCGCACCAATCCGCCTGTCGATCTCCCGCTTCATCTTCCCCTTCTTCGTGAACAAGACCCCAAGATACTTAAACTCCTCCACTAGGGGCAGCACATCCTCCCCAACCCGGAGAAGGCACTCTACCCTTTTCCGACTCAAGACCATGGTCTTGGATTCAAGTTTTTTTTCATTTGTTTTTGGAGAAATATTATTCATAACTTTAACTGTAAAGATCAGGCAAATATGCCTGATCCAGTCGCTTAATGTGATATAATGTCAAGCTGAGTTAGGTTAACTAGGGTTTTTTTCAAGATTTTGTAAAGGTATGTAAACCATTTGAGGGACCACATTTTCAAACCAGTGCACTACTGCAACAAAACTTACACAAGTGCTACACAAGTGTCGTAGCAATAGCTCAACTAAAATGTTACATGCGGAATACATGAAGTGGCTCATATGGCAGGGGACTTGGACCCTTTCTCTGATTAATTCAGCTAATAATTATTTGTCCACTTGGGTTTATTCACAGATGTTATACAGTTTAGTGGGGTACACAAAAACACATTTCTCATTTTCTTTAAACCTCTTTGAATTAGTAGGAATTTTTTGTTGACTCAGCAAACCAGTTTGTGGCTGTCATTTGGAGTGTCAATATTTTGAGTGTTCTACATTTAGAGTTTACTGATTATCATCTCTCAAACACTTTCTCATTGTCTGGTTTGACACAGTCACCCTGTTATGGTTAGTTTTGTACAGACTCAAATGCAGACTCAGACTCAGGATGTAAAAATAAATAATAACTTATTTTAACATAAGGCACTTCCAAAAAGGGAAGGAAAACAAAGGGATGCAAGACTCCAGTTAAGTTGCACATGGAAACTCACAGGACTAGACTCTTCAAGAACTTGCAAACATGGACTTGGAAAAAAGGCAAAACTCTCCAGTTTACTTGCATGTATCTTCGGCTGTGGGTTTGGCTGTTTGGCTTTTTGTCAGGCAGGCAGGGTGATCTGAGCAGAATCCAACTTCTCCAAACGAAAACAAGAAGAACAAACTGGCGCCTGCTGTCTGGTTTCAGGGGGTTAAATACTGTCAGGTTGATTTCAGGATTGCCAGCAGCTGCACCACAAAACCAGGAAGGAACCACCACTATGCCACGCCCACTTGCACTGCATAAGATCAAAACACACCCTGTGACACCAATTAAAAGGTGTCATGGTTTTTATGGCTTTCGCCCACAAGCAGAGAACGAACAGGAGGACAAGTACAGATTTTGCGTAGTTTATTTAACTAGAGAGGGAGGAGGGTTTACAGGGCTTGGAGATTTTGAGTGAGTCTCCCCACGGAACGTAGAGATCAGAAAAGGTTAAGCGCCAGCCACAGCACGTGATCTAAAATGTGCAGCAACGCTTACCACTCAGTCGGTTGGACAGAGCCGGGAAGGGAATGGGTATGTCCAGAGATGGTAAGAAGCCGATGTTTTAAGCTGCAGCGAGCTGGTGGAGCAGGTGGCGGATTGACAGGAGGGCGGCCTTGAGCAATCCCATGGAGCGGTTTGAGACTGAGCGGCTTGGCGGCTGGCTGAAGGGGTCCGGGTGATCAGTGGGCTACTAAGCCCGACTTGGTACCACCAAGGGAGCCTCGGAGAGGAACTAGAGCCTGAGGAAGCGTCTGGAATGGTCTTCAGAGGGTAGAGAGACGGAGGGCTTGACTTAGGACATCTGAACACAAGGGAACACTTGAAATGCGATTCAAGTGTGAGGCAACCTGAGAGACACAGGAAACAAGGATTAGTGCTGGAAACGCGAGAGCTGTCAGAGACAGTGGCCACTGAGGCATACCACTCAAGGTTAACACTCTGGCGTCGATCAGCTGGCCGCCCTTCGTTTAAATGCTCAGCACCACCCCGTGAGACGAGAATCAGCTGTGCTCACCACGCCCTCCTGTCAACTAGGGCCACCTGGGGGAAAAAGGAAGCCCGCAGCGGCCAGCTAGGTACTGCCTGCTGGACCCTGACAAAGGGTTAGCTTGGATATTTTGAAGTAAGGTTCTTGTAAACTTTACAAGGAAGATGTCATATCACTGTGACCTTGTTGGGAACTAAATATTTATTGGGATGGTGGATTGTTAACGATATACTCACACATACTCCACCTGTTTTAGCTGTTTTTTCTCATTTAAATGCAACACAGAATGAAATAAAGTTCATATGAAGGGATAACAGACAACATTTGTGCATTCATAAACACGCAGGCATGCATCTTTAGTAATCAGAATCAGAAATACTTTAATAATCCCTTGAGGGAAATTACAGATAAATACAGATCTTGTATCTACTCCAGCTTCAACCATTTGTGTCCGAACCAAAAACGGCCAATCACGTTGCAGTATTGTAGTTTAAGACAGGACGTCCTAGCTGTGACAAAAACAAGAGTTAGTGAGCCCACAGCCGAACCAACATAAACATGGCAGTGCAGGAGGACGCACACGTTGCGGCTGCTATCACATGTTTTGTAAGAAACCACAATTTCTTCTTAGAAAGAAGAACAGGAAGAAGTGCTGTGACCAGCTTACTTATGTTTTAATTTGATCAGCTAAAACCATCCTTTGGTACGCGGGCACTAGGTGTTTCTTCGCTCAGTCAGATCGGAAATTTCATCTGAATGTCCCACCTTTCCCCAAACGGATTTGATGGGAGCAGTCGCAGATTGATAATGTGCAGAATGAACAGTGCAACACATTATCAATACTGCTGGCCAGGTTACAGTTTTGCAGCAGCATTAAAATGACATGTTTCTGTGCTTGTAGTTGGTTGAAAATTTGGCGAATGAGGTGGATTGAAATGTGGTGCTTCTGGCTACTATTCTAGCTCTCCTTCACCCCAATTACTTTTTTATGGCACTAGTGGCCATTTTTTATAATAATCAGACAGGAAATTGGCAGAAAGATAAGGGGGGAGAAATGCAGTAAAGGTTTTGAGGTTAGGAATTGAACTTGAGATGGCTGCATAGAGCACTGATAGACTGTCTACGGGATGCCCGCTCTACCATTAAACCATGTACCGCCTCACCGTGATGAGTTGTTAAATTTCCAACAAGGTCATAGTGATGACACCTTTCTACAACAGATGCCTCATGTTGTAGTGGAGATTGAATTAAATGAAGAGAGGAAGTTGAGAGGATCCTTTTGTGGCTAATGTGGAATTAGTCAACTTACAAAAACAAGGAGGAAACATGAGAGGAACTAGAAAATATCTGATGTGAACAAACGAGTAAAGTAGGAGTTAACATGGCCTGTACACAAAACTGTCTGGAATGTTATAGAATGTAAGTTATGACATGTATGATTTAAATTCCACATTAGTCTAATCCCCAATTAATGGTTAATATTTCTGTTTTAACTCTGGAACACTAAAGTCTTCTTACGTTCTGTTTGAAATTAGTTAATTTAAGTACCTAAACTAAATTATGCTATGTTTTTGACATCATGCAGGCCAATAAAACCCAGAGCTAATAGAAATTTGGTGAGTATGGTATTTTGTGTCAGGATTGTTTTCCCTTCTAATTGAAACACTTTAGTAAGTTTGATGACTTCGTTTTAGGTGATGGTTCTTAATCCAGCTTTTATGAAGTACGTTCATCAGGTATGGGATGGAAAGAAAGGAAGGTATCCATCCACCGGCTTTATGACCTTGATTTTCGCACTTCACATTTGTGATGAGGTATGGTTTTCATTTGTTTCACTGGTAAAATGTCTTGTTTCTAAGTTTTCTGATGTAGAAAATATTATTAAAGTCCAGTTGTCTTCCAATATAACATTTATACAGTTCAGACAAGCTTCAGACTCTAAAGGCAGAATCCTCTGGCTCTAATAGCAGCTCCAAAAACACCTTTCCTAATAGAAAGGTGTTTCAGGAGCAGTTTTTTTTCAGGGCCAGCCTGGGTATTTGCAACCTTGTTAAAGAGTATGACCAATGCGTGCTGGCTTGAGAGAAGTTTATAAGCCCCAAGATTTAAAGTTCCAGGCTTTGATCTTCCCGGGGTAAACCAAAGTCTGGGGATTTTAGGTTAGTCATGTTTCCATTTGCTAGGCGCCATTTATGTAAAACTGCCCCGATGACGTAGACTCGATTCTACTCCTGTTGGTATAAATAAATAAATATAAAGCACAGCTTCTTTCGGCCTGCGCAGCGTGGGGACCGCAGTGGTGTGGGTGTGGGTGTGACAGATGTGGAGGGTAGACGAGACTAATCTGTGCTTTACAGTTTGCTGAATGAAGTTTTGAGCTTTATGAGTATCATTTTTCTTCAGCCATGGCAAGAATGACAAGAATGATTTTAAAGTACAGTCTTGAAAAGTCTCAATCCTTAACAGTCTCTCTGGTGAGACCAGCCTGTCAGCGGGTCCGACAAGTCTGAGCAGGAGAATTGGTTCATTATCCTGATGAACCCACTGCACAGATGAAGTTTGGAGGTGTCTAAAAACATCTTAAAACAACTTTTTGTGATAAATTATGTATGGAAACGCTACCCGGGATTTGAAAAGCCCCAGGCTTCCCAAAAGCTCCAGGCTTTTGTGTGGCAATGGAAAAGAGGGTTATCCAGCACCTGAAGAGAATCTATTCATATTTTCTGCACTCCTAGAGACAAAATATATTTAAGGGCTAAAAGCCTTGATTTTTGCACGATAAGGTCCCTTTAATTAACAGACCAAACACAGCATTGAATTGTAAGGTGAAATGAAAACAGTACATGCTTTTGATTTTTTGGCATACCCCCCAAAACTTTTTGGGGGGGTATGCCACAACTAGGTTTGCACACTTAGAGACAGAAATTTTCCCCATTCCTCTTTGTGTTGTAGCTCGTTTTTTCAAGTTTTACTGCATATTTTCAATTGGATTTAGGACTGGACTTTATCTGGATAATTCTACCACATATGTAAAAAAAAAAAAAAGATGCTTTTTTATGTTACTAGGTCCATGTGTTTGGCTTTGGAGCTGACAGCAATGGAAGCTGGAGCCATTACTGGGAACCGCTGAAAGGCAAAGGATTTAAAACTGGACCTCATCCTGGACAATATGAGTATGCAGTGATACAGAAGTTGGCTGATGAAAAAACTATCCATTTCTATAAAGGAGTTTGACTATTCCCTGAAATGTAAAGTTTATTTTGTAAGTTTTAGTCAGATCCCCAAAGGTTAGTAAACAAAGCATTCAATAAACATTATTTATAAAATGACACTTTTAGTTTTCATTTAGGAATTAAAAAATACACAAACATTACTATAGCTCTGATGGGAATAATGATCAAAACATGTATGTATATGAAGAATACACACTGATGTGAAAAATACACACACACACACACACACACACACACATATATATATATATATATATATATATATATATATATATATATATATATATATATATATATATATATATAACATTCTAACAATTAGATGGCAGCAAAGTGCTCTGAATGAGCCATATCTCTTCGACCAAGTAAAGTACAGAAATGTTTTAATTTCCCATTTTCTAAACTTGCTCTACCAGCGTTACCAGATTGTTTTTGTATTAGGTCCTCGTGGAGCACAATAACTTTGCTGTGGGCATTTATAGTTATGGGCGGGGAAACACCTGTCAGTATGTAATGCATGCTTGACAAAGTTTAGAGCAGTGAGATCATCTTACTAATTATGTGTCTGACAAGGTCTGTTCTTCAGTCAAGCTTATGACATAAAAAAGAGAAAAGAATATATGAGAAAAGGTCCAATTTTATTACCTGTAATCATTAATAAGAAAAGTGGTTCTGAACCTGAAACATTATGACAGGACATAGAAATGCATCAGAACACCTGAAAGATAGCCGGGCTGTAGCTAAGTTTATACTCTGATCTGGCTCATAAGCTCTACTTTTCTGTCTATCTAAAGAAATGACTGTTTACATGGAATATAGTTTTATTGTCAATTTTTCACACAACGCAAACCAATTTAGCAACTTTCATTTGGCAGTGGGAATATCACACATAAATACAAAAAGAATGTACTACACAAAACACAGTTTAGAAGCATGATATTTACTGTACTCTGTACATAAGATGTCTTCAAGTGACGGAGTGATTGGACTGCTCAGGAAAAACAACAGTTTTTGAGTCTGCTAGGTTTGGATTTTAGAGTCCTGAACCTTTTCCTAGATGGAAGTGGAGAGGAGAATGTTTCCTGGGTTAGTGGAGTCTGTTAAAATGGCGCTGACTTGGTTCAGGAGTCTGCAGGTGTAAATGTCTTGCAAGAAAAGGCAGCTGTGATCCAACAATCTAGCTGGTCACTGCTAGCTTTGTCAACATGCCTCATCAGATGCAACTTATCAACCTGTGGAACATCTTCCAAGACAAATAAGGTAGTGTTTTGTGGACAGATCACAATTTGTGCAGGAGCATCAAACACTGCATGCTCATGGGATTTTTGCATTCTTGCAGAAGTTTGGAAATTGTTCCTGATGACTCGTGATCAGCTGTTCCAGCAGATTAAAAATATCAACATATCCTTGAAGTTGTTGGGAATTATGAGGTCACAGAGGCTGGAGCTGCAGAAACACAGTTAAGAGGAAAACGGCAGATAAACATCGGACGGCATGCATAAACAAATGGACAGTTATCTTGGGCAGAATGGACATGTGGAGCCAGGCTGGAGCCAGGCTCACAGCGCATCATATTCCATGAGATGACTCGATCAATCCTGGAGCAGGTCTTTGCTCAGCTATATAAGCTTAGTGGGACACGCTCACTTGCATATGAAAATCTGCCCCTTTTGCATTGTTTTGTGTATGAGAGTCCAGTACTCAAACTGTAAACATCCCTCTGCCTTTTTAGATTAAATATGTTAAAGTATAGCTTCTTATTCAAGAGTATTTTCATTACTACAGAAGTCACTGAAGTCTACAATTTGAGAACACCACATCTTTCAGGAAAAGGATCCAGGAATGACTGCTACTGGATGTAGTCAATTCTTATCAGAGTGGTAACACGGACATTGTCCAGCTGAGTAAACAGCAAACTCAACAAGAGCCTTCTGTAAAATACACAGCATATATCTGTTAAGATCCATCAGATAACAGCAACTTAAATATTTAACAATGTGACTATATTTCCTTACAGCTTCAAACTTTACAGTTTAAAAAAATTTTTACATGGCTGAGAAAATATGCGTGCCACTCCCTGTGTGCTACTCAGTGTGGCTGCTCCCTAAGGCGTGGGCTAAACGCAGAGACGAATCCCTCTCTGTGGGATGTTAAAAGGGAAATATTTAAATTCAAACTATCACAGTAAGATAGAAAGAAAGTAATGGAAATAGCTGAATATATTTATGACAATGAGGGATGATCTTAAAAACATTTAGGGACTTTTTATTGAAAACGGACCAGCATCACTCCAATAATTGATTCATTATAGGTTATAGGCTGATATTTTTTTTTAAAGTGAAAAAAGTGCTGTCCAGTTGCTGATTGAATGTGATTTTTATTTTATTTATTTTTTATAAATTCTGAACTTTAAATACTAGTCTTGAATATGAAACAGAGTGCTGTTAGCTTGACACCCTCTCTTTGTTTTAGTCTGTTGCTCTGAAGTAAGAAAGGAACCAGTTCTTGTGTTGACCAGTTGTGAGAAGGGACTAAGTTGCTCCTTGAATTGACCAGCATCACTTGGCAACAAAAGCATTTAATCACCCACCACCGTTAAATAATTTGCGCTGATATATTTTGAGTCTTGTGATCACTTCTAGTTCTACATTTTAAATATTTAATCTAGATCATTCTAAATAAACAAAAATTGTAATGGCACAAACGAAGCACTAAAAAGTTAGACCACTTTAATTAAATTAGGAGGAAGATGTGGGGATGGGAACTCAAACTATATCAGAAACCAAAGCAACACAAACAAAGATTTGCCAAGGCAGAGAACTGATACATTAAATTGAATGTAAAATTTTATAATAACTTTACTTGGTTTGAAAGTTTTATTAATTGTTGAAGGATGAAGACGATTAAAGAAAAAAAAAAGCACTTGGTTTAAGATGATTATGCCAGCTTTATGGATATTTAGAGACATCTTAATTTCTGCTCATTCTGCTCATTTCTGCTCAATCTAGCATACGTTTTTCAGAAACAGAGAAATTGTGTTTACAAAGGGTCAGATAAATGTACTTCCTGTCTCATCATCAGAATTACCTTTTTAAGTTTTACACTCTTGTCAAAGTGTTTCACTCCATGGCTATAATGTGTTACAATTAAAAAAGGAAACTGGTATAAAGTTTATTTTCTTAAATATTTGTAAAATGATAAAACCTAAAAACACATTTATTTATTTTAATTATAACTCATTAAAATAAATTCTCTAAACATGTATCTTCTGTCATGAACCTGTTCTGCTCTGTTCTGTTTTATTCGTCCTACCAAAAATATTTAATAAAATATTTTACCAAACTGACTGCTGTTCTCACCATTAGTGCATTTTTTACAATTTAGTACACTTTCTGTAGAAAAGGGGACGTTAACCTTTGAAGTTTCAAATATAACAGAGCCTCATTCTTGTGCTTTCCTGGACTTATCTTTTGTCAGGTTATCAGTATTAATGTTTCCGTTGTTAAAAAGTATTCATACAATGGTGTGTAATTTTTACTTTCAGTAAAATCTTATCCTTTTTTAATTAGCTTAGTTTATATATTACATTTTTTATGTATTATTAAGAAAGTATAACATCTAAATCATCAATGTAATATTCTGGTTTCTGTTCTGGTTTTATTTTTGAGTCATTTTACTCTCCTGCTTTAGGTTCTCTGCTTGCTTTGAGATTTTGTCCTGTCTGGGTTTTTATTTACTGTTAGTTTATCCGGTTTTGTCATCTGTTTTAGTCTAAGCTTTATTTTCTGTTTTAGGTTTTTATTTTAGGGTGATTTTGTTTCTTAGTAAGTTTGGTGTAGTTTCTGTTCACTTGTCCTGTCAGCTTTATAGCTTTGATTTTTGAGTTATTTCTTGTTTTGATCCTCAGCACTGATGTCTGGTCTAATTACCCATTCTGCACACCTGCCTTACTCCACCCCTGCTGCAATCATCGCTGACCGGTTTCACCTGCTTCCTCCTCCATATAAACAGTCAAGACCAGACATCAGTGCCAGGTCGTCTTGTTGAGTATGGGTGAGTCTCCTCCTGCAAGTTTCTGTATGGTTTGCAGTTGAATTTTTTGACCCCCTTGTCTCCAGAAACCTGAGCCGTCCCGTTCTGTCTGTTCCTGCCTTACCTGCCCCGTTAGTCTGTTTATTTTTGTGCTGTCTTTTGGTTTGACGGTGTTTTTGGTTTTTTCCCTGTTTTGCTTTTTGCTAGTGATGGTGAGATGAAGCCTCATGAGGCATTGAACCACTTGAGCCAACTGCTTCGAGGAAGGGTTAATTTCTTGGAGCTTCATGTGCACACGAAACCACCTACTGGCGAGGTGTATAATCACAGCCAGCTGGATCTTAACACGTGTGATGCATTGATTTTTTTCTATTATGACTCTTGGGAATGACTTCACAAAAGGTGTAGGATGAAATCATTTGTCTACATACATTTTGTATACACGTGTATAATAAAATATTGTTTGAATGTATTCTCTGTGTGTAATTATTCCCAAAATAGTAGTGACATGTGATATGGCATGTTGTGTAATAAGGTTTTTCTGTGACTCTAGAAAAATGGCATGGGCTTAATCAGGCAGAGGACAATGAAAGTGCTTGTGGAACTAGGGAAGGGGTAGTGAATAGGCTAATGCTTGTGTAACTTGGATGATTTCATGCATTTTTATTAAGAAACAACAATTTCTCCACAGTTTTTGGTTTCAAATGATTTCTCTTTTTTGATAATACTTCTCCAGCCTTTGAAAAGACACGCTCACATGGCACAGATGATGCCGGGGTGCATAAATAAATAAGTGCAAGTATGTACAGATTGGGTTACTGTGACCAATGAAAAATGGCATGGGCCCAGTACTATACGGTCCCACATTTTACCCTCAGCAGCAACACTGAAGCACACAGAGGTTCCCGCTGCGTCTTTACGCACGATCCAGCTGCTGATGTCTCCTCTCTTTTCAGCTCAATGCAATTCTAGACAGTAACAGCTTATAACCTATATCACCTTTCACAGCAACAGGTTTCTCATCTCAGTCGACCGGACAAATCTCTATTGCTCTCCTCAGTGCGCTCTGGGCGGTGAGGTGGGAGGATTTTACCCGATGGTGCGCTGCGTGCGAGGGATAAACAGGGAGGAAATGCATAAATAAAAACTGTAAAGGGCTCCTATACAGTGATCATAGGAGCTGACCGGTCTGAGATCAACCTCATGATGTTACAAGTTCTTTAAAATGACTCTTAAAAGTGCGCACCCAAATTACAAGTAACGTAATTTTGCGCACCTGAATGAAAGCACAAGGCAGCAGCGCACCGAAGCGCCACGGTTCTGTTTTGTTTAAAACAAAAGATCATGAAACACAGCCATAACTCTCCTAGTGACTTTAATTGGCACACTTTGCTATGGGTGTGAGACCATTAAACGTAGTGATTCACGTTTTGAATGGTGAACGATGATAAAAGCCCCTGGGTTCGAGGGAAAGGAGGGGGAGAGGAGCAAGCGCTGAGGCACAGAAATACGGTGCATGTAGTTAAAAAATGCAGAATTAAAAAAAAACAACTTATAAACAGAAGTAGCGTTTTAAACTGCATCTGGTGTGCAGAACTGTTTTATGATCCAGAGTGCAGCCATCACTGGTTTGGAATGAAGGCTTTATCTGGCAGCAGCTCTCTGCGTACGTAGTACAGGACCTTACCGGCTCACTTTCACCACTGGTTAAGACTAAAATTATTCATAACTCTGATCGCTCTTCCTGCTGCTCTGTTAACATGAACTGCAGCAGGAATTACTGATGGCCACAAGCTGTGAAAGAAGCTGAAACATCTCAGCAGAAGGCGGAGTTTTTATCGTCCGCTGCCCAGATGGGCGTTGGGATTTTTATGCGTGAAAAATGCCATGTTTGCGTGTGACCGTGTGAAGTCAGTGACGGTCAATGCGTGATAGTTGAGAGCACTGATCTCCTATCTATCTATCTCTCTCCTAAACTCTCCAAACACCAAACTAACTGTCTCAAACTAAATAACCACTATCCAAACTCTGCTATCCAAACTATCAAAACTCTATCCACTCTCTCAACTGACCGCAACTCGCCTACAACAACCTACATTTTGAATGGAGCCTGTGGGGTTTCTAAAGCTGTCAAACCCCGCAGCGAAATCTGAACCACTTCCCGAAGCAGTCACGTGGTACAGCCGGCCAGTGAGGCTTCGGACGTCATCGTTTTCGGCTCCTCCTCTAAATGAAGCAAGCTTCGATACGCGCTTCACGGAAACGCCCCCTCCATCACTCGACACACGCCTCGAAGCCTCGGCACATCACGTAACATCACTACTTACCTGTCCCGTTAGTCTGTTTATTTTTGTGCTGTCTTTTGGTTTGACGGTGTTTTTGTTTTTTTCCCTGTTTTGCTTTTTGCTAATAAAATAACCTGATCTGAACCTCTGCTGGTCTGGCTGAATTTTGGGTCCCCTGCCTCTGATTCATTACAATCAATGATACATTTGGGATTAATTGCTATAATTGTTTTTTTAATACTACATCATTAAAAAAACAGAGCTTTAATATGTGAATCAGCACAGAAAATGTAGTAGCTACAGAAGAGGGAACCTTACTTATGAACTTATGTGCTATACTTTGCTGGTTTATTGAAAAACACATTTTCTGTCAACATGCAGAATTGGGCCTGCAGTGATGACAAGTGAGGCCAGGCCTCACTTGTCATCATGGAAAGGAAGAAAATATATAATGATGATAACATAATATAAATTGTGATTTACTCCACCATTTGTAATAAGTATTTTTTTTATCCAATTTCCTCATTTTTTATCATATTCTCTTTAAAATCGCAGACTTTTCGCTATTTTTCATCTAAATCCTCGGTGGCGCTTGATACCGAAGCTGGTGAGGCCGCAGCGAGCTCGGCCTCCCCTGGGATTGCGCAATTCCACGTTAACTGCGCTGACTTCCATTCTGTGAATGCATCTTCCTGTCTCTAGATCATAAATGCAATTGTTCAAACAGTTATGAACTGACTTTCCACAATTTAATGTATGTGGATAACGAATTGTTTGGGTCATCAAACGGTGTGCAGGTAACATGTTTTCGTGCTGCTGGCCGATCATAAAAGGCAAAGAACTGTTTGTAGGTGAGGCCGGCAGTTCCTTGGCCTCTAGGCAGGGGGCGCTCAAGGGGCACCGCTCGTGATCCCAAAACTGCAAAGTGACAGCAAGTTATGGATGTTTATGCTAAACAAGTAAAGCACTAAAAAGACTCTAAACATACAGCCGGAACAGGACTGATGAAGGAAGGCTTTCCTCCCTGGCAGTGAGCTCCACTGAGACTGAGAGACTTAAAACTGAAGAAGATAAAGAGAAATTTTACCGGAAAGTGACCGATATTTTTGTGCAGAAAGAGCGACACATGGACTTAATTTATAAGTACAGGTAAGACAGCGATAAGTATTCTTGTTTTGTTTTTGTAATGAAATGTGCATAATGTCTGTTATAGTTTTTTAATGTGTTACAAATGCAGAAATCCATCATAACTCATAAACTGTTACCAATCAAATGACAAATAATTTAGTTTTCTTTTTTTTTTCATAAAGAAACAATATCTTTTCCATGTCTCTTGGTGAACTGATTTGGCTCAATCGGTCTCCTTCAGCACTTTGCAACGAGTCTACTCTGTAGAGTGTATATATTTGTAAATCTGACTCTGATGACGTCAGTGCCTCACCAGCTATGAACCCTACCGCACGTCACTGAACCGAATGCAAACAGTCCCAACGACAAACTGTGATAATGAAACACTGACACTTAGCTGAACATAACAATGCTATAGCCTTTTCTGTCATGAGTGACTAAGCATTTAATGTTAGTGTCATGTTTAGAACTGCACAAACCTGTTCTGTTGTGACTATGTCATTCATGAGTTGCACTAACATTTGTCAAATTAAAAGCCTGTTGGTTCATGTTTTCATCAAAATTTTCTGTACTAGGTTAAAAGGCTAAAGAATAAAATGGGTAAATTCTTCTTGCATTGTCGTTCTGACTCCACAGCGGGGTTTTTCTGTTATTTGGTTTTCAACAGCTGGAATACCTTTAAAAGGAATTCTCATATAAAGTCCTTTTTTTTCTAATTTAAAATTTTCTCTTTCTTTGATCCTTGAAATCATTGAACCACCATGATTTGTTTGTTTTACTCTCATCCTGTTGTAGATATACTGCTTGGCTTGTGGTTGCCATCCTGTAGATGATCCAGTTGGTGCCTTAGGCAACACGTTGCTACATGAACAGCAACATTTCAAGTAGCATGTACTTATGCCAGAAGCTGTTTGAATATCATTATTATTATTAATTATAATTTGGTATTATAATTTTAATAATAGGTCATTCAAACTCACTTCTGTTGTGACTATATCATTCATGAGTTGCACTAACATTGTCAAATTAAAAGCCTGTTGGTTCATGTTTTCATCTAAATTTTCCCTACTAGGTTAAAAGGCTGACAAATAAAATGTACGTCTCATGTACGTCTGGGAGCAACTCATTTTGGTGCTGTCTCTCTAAATTTAAATGAAGTATTCCTGTCCACCCTGTTCGGACATTTTTGTAGGATGCAAGGGGATGGCGTAATGAATAACCTAACAACAGAACATTTTCACTTATGCACTTGTAGCTTCGGCATCCTTCAGCTTGAACTACAGAATCATTCCAGAATGGCAGATTCAATAGATTGGTAAGCTGGATCTCCATGACCTTATTTACCAGTTCAAAAAAATTTTATAGAAAAAAGGGAAAATTAAATGACTTGGAAAATATGACCCAAAAAGAATATAGAGATATCTACACAGCACTAGGACAGACTACATTGAAATGTTCTGCATTCGTAGAGACTCCAATTACACATCAAAATGTATTTAAAGGCTAAAAAGTGGATTTTGCATATGTATCATTTAATAAAAATCTTGTGTCCCACTGCAGAGTCCAGACCTTAACCCCATTGAGAATCTTTAGAATATGCTGGAGTAGGCTTTGCGCTGCGGACAGGCTCTACCATCCACAATGCAAGATTTTGGTGAAACATTTATGCAAAACTGGGTTGAAATAAATCTTATGGCATTGCAGAAGCTTATTGAAATAATACTATTGTTAAGAATCCTGCTGGAGAACCTGATATTCAGCTGGACACAGATCTTAAAATTTTTATTGCAGAATGTGAATAGTGGCAGATGAGGCAAGCAGGCAGTAATGGGCAGAAGACCAGAGAATATAGGTGGGGTGAATGGCAGAACCAAACTGACCAGCGATTGCAGACAGTGGCAGACCAGAATCAATGATGAAGGCAGAAGCTGACCAGGACAGATGGTGCAGACTGAGAAAACACCAGAACAGACAGAGCAATCTGCTGAAATTCACGGGGAACAAGGCGGTCTTCCAGCAGCACGCTGACACTGAAAGCGCACATCAGTGAGGTCTGAACAAAAACAGGGAAGTAGAGTCCAACTAGCTGAACCAACAGAAATCCGTAGAAACACACTGTAAACATCTCTCATAATAAATAAGTGATCTACCATAGCTCTATCTGGAACACAGGATGAGTGATCTGCTGGAAATAAAAAGTAAATGAAATGTTTAAGTGTGTTATATAACACCTTTGAGAGAATTTTATAATCCGTACACAAAACAGTCACTGGCCTCCAATACTTAAATTGGTCAAATCCCGCTTTTTAGGGAGCAGAGAAAGTACTCCCTGCTGACACGATGCTGGAAGTGTTTCTTTACAAAAGAGTCATTAAAAACATCTAAAAGTTCTTTTCCCAATAACTGCCAGAAATGCTTAAAAAAGTCGATAGGTAATCCATCAATTCTTGGAGATCTTCCAGATATCATCTGTGTTACAACAGCTGTAAACTCATCCAGCCATCAATTCTCTTCTGCTTATCCGGGGTCTGGTCGTGGGGGTAGCAGCTTCAGTAGGGAGGCCCAGACGTCCCTCTCCCCAGCCACTTGGGCCAGCTCCTCCGGGGGAATCCCAAGGCGTTCCCAGGCCAGCAGAGAAACATAGTCCCTCGGTCCGGATGACGGAGCTCCTCACCCTATCTCTAAAGGAGAGCCCAGGCACACTATGGAAAAAATAATTTCGGCCGCTTGTATCCGGGATCTCGTTCTTTGGGTCATGACCCAAAGCTTATGTCCATAAATAAGGGTGGGAACGTAGATTGACCGGTAAATCTAGAGCTTTGCCTTTTGGCTCAGCTCTCTCTTCACCACAACAAGCTGGTACAGCGCCCACTTCACAGCAGACGCAGCACCGATCTGCCTGTCGATCTCCCGCTCCATCTTCCCCTCATTCATCCCATTTGTTCTTAGAAAAGAAGTTTACATAAAAATCACTTGTACACTTTCTCATTTTTGATGGATTTGTTGTAAGCTCACCATTAGGTAAGTGAAAACACACCATTTGTTTCTTCTGTGCAGATGACCTCTCCAAAAAAGAATGTTGTTGGTGCATCCATGTCTGTTGGTTTAGTGAACCGACCTCGAACAAAAGCCCCTTTAGCTCTCGCTCGAATAAAAGAACAGAATTACTCCAGTCTTTTCTTATCCAAAAAATCCTGCTCATTATTTTGAAAGATAGAAACACTCCAAATTTGGTATTTCCTTTTCCATTTTTTTTAATTACCTTTTTAATTGTATTTGTAGTTCTATAAGTATATTGCTGACAATAATTCCAAACTTGCCACCATTGAATTATAGACTTAAACTAATTTTTCTTTGTTTTCCAGAACTTCCAAAAATAATCTAAAATGTTACATCCTGTAACAATTTAGTGTTAAATGCCGAAAATAATTATGTTTTATAGTATAAGTAACTATTTCCATTGAAACGATGTGATGATCAGCAAAAACAACAGGAAGAATTTGGCAAGTAACAACACAAGTAATATAAGAACTAGAAGGATACATTCTATGTAATCTATCTGCATTGCATCTACCATCAACCAATCTGACGGAAGTGTACTGTCTAGTAAAATGACTATTCCTTCTCCACACATCAATAAAGTCCACCTTTGTTAAAACATGGGGAACAAAATTAGAAGATTCAAAATGTGGCTACTCTCCTGTTCTATCCAGCGTATGATCAACACAATTCCAATCTTTGACTTAAATAGTACATTCAGCATATCAAAAATTTCTTCCAATATTTTAAATAAATGTCTTCATTCTGGATCATAATTAGGTGAATAAACATTTACAAAACTAATAACATGACCTCGTATTTCTGCCTTTACTTGTAAAATACTACCATCAACATGTTCTTCCCTTGACAAAAATGTTACATCTAAGGTCGAAGAAAATAAAATACCAACCCCTGCACAAAGATTTGTTCCATGACTAAATAAAAATTCCCCTGTCCAGCATAATCCCCATTCTACTTCAATAACATTATCACTGTGTGTTTCTTGTAGGAAAATGACATCTAGCTTCTTCTGTTTTATAGTTTCTACAACCAAAGCTCTTTTATGTGCATCCTTTCCCTCATTTATATTTAAAGAGGCCACCCTTAAACCTGGCATCTTGAGAGGGAAAACAAACAGATAAGAAAAAAAAACAGCTAAAAAGAAACACACAGTGAAATCTCACCATAGTGTACTTATTCCAAAATAACACTTTTTTTTCTAATTTTACATTTGACACCCTGTTTTCCCCTTCTTGTATTAGTAACATGTTTCTTTAAATGACTTTGCCTCTTGTCGTCCAAGATATCCAAACCAGCAATTTTCTATATTTTCTTCAGCGACTGAATTAATTTCTTACTATCAGGAAAATAATCTTTTACATCAACCAATTCCCCTTAAATATCTTCCAGAAAAGAGTTAATTTCTTCTACAGAATACAAATTTTTCATTTTAAGAAACACTCTCTGTTCAGCATCTTAAACAATCTCTTCTAAGTTTTCCTGATTCGTTTCAGGGCCTATATAAACTGAAACACAACAGGGCTGCGAGAAAAGCAACCCGCTTGAGCCCCACATCTCCACACACCAAACACTTCATTACACCCGAAATTGTGTAAATCATATAATATCCCTCCTCGTTTTAACACGGAAAGAGATATCTAATGTCTGGGTTGGTGAATCCAGGTACATTTCCAAATGAGCCATTTAACTTCCCCCTCTGGTTTCTCTGCCCAACCTGTCCGTGCCTCATGTGAGTTTGGTCCATTTTAGCCATCCAAGGAAGGAGCACTGAAAAGCAGGGAAAATCGTTGGTCTGTTCAACAGCAGGCTAGCCTGCGGCTCCGCGGCCTAGCAGAAGCAGGCCTGTGGCCAGGAGCTAGCCGAAGCATGATCTGGGCAGCTTGGAGGCCTCGACTGATGTCCATTTAATAGTCTGATTGCTCAGCTTGTCTGGTGAGGGAAGGCATCCGCCGTCTCGTGTCTGCTTTCCTGCAACAGCTGACAAAAATAAACAAAGCTGTTACGGCATCTCTTACTTTCCGCAGAAGTCTGAGTGCAACTTAGCTTCGTTCCAGCATTTCCTCTGGTGCCAGGGAGGTCCTCCATCAAAGCAGGCAGATGAGTTTAGCAGCACTCTCCGTGCAGCTGGTGGGCTTTGTAGGCCTCGATCCCTATGGTGCTAGCTTTCTCAAGCCAGCCCCTCTTTCCTCCTTTTCTCTCAGGGAGGAAGGAATGGGGACGGCTGGTAGCTTTGCCCTGGAGAAGTGGTCTGAAAGAGAGGTTCTGAGAGAAGTGGTGACCAGAAGTGTGGCCCTGAGGTGAAGTCTGTAGGGTGTGGTTTACAGCAGCATCCTGCTGAGAGAAAGGCTGTCCTTTTCTGCAACTCTCTTCCTAACCACCCAATTTTGATCCTTCCCCATGTCACAGTTAACACAATTTAACCATGGTGTAATGTCACTACAACAGAGATTGAACGTGTTTAAGTTTGACATCCCTACAGCCCAAACTGACAGTTTTTATCCCGCTAGCCAATCTTCTGAAGCATTTAAACTCCTGCACTAGCGTTTCATTCGACACAAAAGGTAGAGCTCTGGACGGTGTAATCCGGGTGGACGGAACAGCAAAAGGGGAAATTTGAATAAAATCATCATTTATTACAATCCCATTTTCTACCAGTTGAGTAATCAACTTGAGTTGCTTGCCCCTTTATTCATATGAGAGGCGTGTGCAATATTTCCATGTCCAACTTTGTCTGCAACTGCCAACAGCACCTGCTCCACGGAGGTATTAGGTTCTGGCTCAACTTTCATTATGTGTCTCAATGACAGGGTAATCACAGAGTGTCATGAGGCTCAGAGACAGGAGGACCCAGAATTCGACCAGACAACCGAGGTTTATGAAATGCAAGATTTAATGAGTAGATCTGGGCAAAACAGTGGTCAAAATGATAATCCAAAAATGATACACAAAAAAGGCAGTCAGAAAATATGGCAGAAAACGTGGAATGAGAGTTACGTATGTAACTACGGTTCTATGAATCCCGGATGACCGCCAGAGGCGGTGCTTCAAGCACTGAATGATCACTTTTGCGCTTGCGCAGATTGAGAATTAGTATCAACAAAGTCACCTGTGACCTACCGGTGATCAGCAGAAGCCTATATAGGCACATGACACCGGTAGTTCAGTCCCTCGATCTTCTCGTGAGCCAGCAATACAGAGGGACCGAACGCTCTGGCGGTCATCCGGGATTCATAGAAAAGTAGTTATATACGTAACTCTCGTAACTTCAAGCACTGAATGACGTATGCCAACAAGGTCCCGAGGGATGCAGAAAGAAAAGAACAACCCACCGGAAACCGGCAGCAGCACCTACCTTAGCGGGACGTACCAGGTGGTTGCTGCAGGATGCCCTGAAGAGGATGAGGCATAGCCATGTTAATCCTATAAAACCTCATGAAAGTGGTCGGCAGAGACCATGAGGCCACCTCGCAGATGGACTCCAGTGGCAGGCTCCTTGTGGAGTGGCACCGCACTCCCTGAGGCAGGGGCTGACCCTGCAGAGAGTTTGCCACAGATATCGGCCCCACAACCCAACGTGCCAACCGTTGCTGGGAAAGGGTACAACCTCGCCGAGGGCCAGCATAGCATACAAAGAGGCTGTCAGTAAGCCGAACAGTCGCTGTGGCACGGACATAGGCCTTCAGCGCTCTGACTTGACACAGAGCTTCAGAAGGGGTCGAAGCGGGATAACTGAAGCGGCAAGACTGTGCCTGCCACTGTGGGGGCCTCCGGGATGAAGGAAGAATTGGTCCACAGGGTAACCCCGGAGCCACCCGGGTTCCACCGACAAAACATGGTTCGGATACAGACAGGCCATGCAGTTCCCCCACTCGTCTACCAGAAGCCATGGCCAGCAGGAAGGCAGTCTTCATTGAGAGCCGTTCCAGATCCACTGCTGCAATTGGCTCAAAGGGTGGTGAATGAAGAGCTTTAAGTACTAAATGAAGATCCCAGGTAGGAGCCACCCTCGGAGGATGTAAACGTCTAGCACCCTTGAGGAACAGCGCTATGTCCCTATACCTTCCAACAGAGCAGCCATTGAACCCAGTATGCCAATGGGAAATGGCAGCCACATAGATCTTCAAGGTGGAAGGGGACCGCCCCCGGTTAAGTAACTCCTGAAGGAAGGCCAGCAAGGGTCGAATGGGACAACATATGAGGTCCAGCCCCTTATCGACACACCAGGTGGCAAAAGCTGCCCATCTGGCAGTGTAAACAGCCCGAGTGGATGGCACCCATGCACAAGCTATTGTGTGGCCCACGTCGCCCCCGAATCGGGAGAACGCCGGGTCGGACCGTGCAGAGGCCAAAGCCAAAGGCGCAGGCGGCCGGGTTGGGATGGAGAACCTGACCCCCCAATTGGTATAGGAGGTCTCTCCTGGATGGGAAGCGCATCGGCAAGCTGTAACAAAGCCTGCGCAGCAGAGGAAACCAAGTCCTCGCTGGCCAGAATGGGGCTACCAGCAGAAGCCTGTGCCCTTCCTGGAGAACCCACAGGGGGGTCAGGTGAATCAGCCCCAACGAGGGAAAGGCTAAAAGAAGAGTTCTGGGTCAATCGTGGGCCAGCGCATCGCACCCCAGAGGACAGGAACTGTCAGACAGGGAGAACCAGAGGGGACAGTGGGCCGTGTCTCTGGAGGCAAAGAGAACCACGCCTGCTCTGCCGAATGTCCCCCAGATGTGATCCACCACCTCCGGGTGGAGCCGCCACTTCCCCGGAAGAGGCGACGTGCGGGAGAGGAAGTCCGCGGGCCCGTTGCGCCAGCCTGCAATATAGGCCGCCCTGAGGCTGGTGAGGCGAGACGACGCCCAAACCAGGAGCTGATGTATTAGGGACAGCAGTCTCAGGGACCTGGGCCCGGCTTGGTGGTTGATATGGTAGACCACTGTGGTGTTGTCCGACCAGACCAACACATGCTTCCCCCGTAGTCCTGGAAGAAAAGTCCAGAGTTCCAGGACATTGATGTGTTCCCTCTGCTCCTGTGTGGACCACACCCCCTGCACTACGTGGGCCTACCCAAAGCCATAGAGAGAAAGAGTTGTGACACTCCAATTGGACTCCGTTGTACGCTGTTTGCCGCCTACTTCCATGGTATGCAGCCTCGCGTAGTTCCAAAAAGCCTATGTCGTTGGACATCATTCACTTCCATTGCTGACTGTCGAGTAACTTCTGAGGTAAGTTGATTAAATAGCTACCTGTTTTGAATTGTCAACTGTCTATATTGTATCATTGTAATGTTCTGGCACTGAAGCTGATGTGATTACAACTCTTTACACCTGCTCCATTCCTCTCCCTCTGCAATTAGTCCTCACTGGTTCCACCTGTTTAACACTCACATATACTCAGTCCAGATCAGTCTCCAGTGCCAGAACGTCTTGTATTATCACCACCCGCAAGCTACTCTGTAAGAGAACTTGACCCTTGCTTGTTTTAGTTTAACCTGCCTGTCTGCTAGTTTTTGTTCCTTGCCTGAAGTCTGCCTTTTGCCTCCTGGATTTTGTTAATAAACCCCTTTTTTAAGCCCCAGCTCTGTGTCCGGCTTACTTTTGGGTTCTTTCATCACAAAACATTACAATCATAGGCCATTTATGATGCATATACTGATCTTTTGTTGTATGTACACAGCGTAATTATATATATATTTTTTTTTTATCTTGGTAGACAACCGATTGCCTGCTAGTTTGTTAGCTTGACTTGCCTTCTGTGAAGGTAACGTTATATCCAGGGGTAAATTGATCAAATAGCTACCTATTTTGAACTGTAAACTGTCTATATTTTATCAGAGGTCCTTTATGATGCATATACTGATCTTTATTTGTATGTACACAGTGTAATTATATGTATGTTTCATCTTGGTAGACCACCGATTGCCTGCTAGTTTGTTAGCTTGAATTTGCCCTCTGTAAAGGTAGCACTAACGTTATATCCAGGCGTAATTTGATTAAATAGCTACTCTTTTGAACTGTCAACTCTGTATATTATATAAATAGGCCCTTTATGGTGCATATGCTTATATTTATTTGTATGTGCACAGTGTAATTTATATATATATATATTTATTTATATATATATATATATATATATATATATATATATATATATATATATATATATATATATATATATATATATATATATTCTTAACTTGGTAGACAACCAATTTTCAGTCATTGCCTGCTACTTAGTTATCTTGATTTTGCCAGCTGTGAAGAAGGTATTGCTACACCAGAAATTACGAAGTTCATTAGTGAATTTCTGACATCTTTTATTAAGTAAGTTATTGATGTTAGATTACTGTGATCAATAAGGTTGACTAGGACATTTTTTTTAGGTTGTATCTGCTGAACCTGGTGGTGTTTGCCAGTCAGCTGAGTACTGTGTATCTGATGCTAGTAGAAATGAGGTTTGTTTAATTACACCCTTGAAAGGGCTGTTTAGTTGGATTGCATGTAGGAATACAAATTATTCCACACAAAAAATTATCATAAAAAATAATGAGCTTTAAAATGTTTATTACTCAGACAGTAGTGTGACTAATTTGTTCCCCAAACGCTGCTGCTGCAGGCGGCTGCTGCTGGAGGCGATGACTGCTTGAGCTGGCTGATGTTGGCGAAGGATGGTGATGGCGGTTGCTGCTGGTAATGGTGGCTGCGACTGCTGTTAATGGTGGCGGCTGCTGGTGGTGGCGGCTGCTGGTAATGGTGGCCTCTGCTGGTGCTGGCGGCTGGTGCTGGCTGGTGCTTGCCAGGGCTGCTGGTGGTGACTGCTGACTGCTGGAATAAGAGGAGACTGGAGGCTGTGGAGACTGCGGACGGTGTGGAGAGGCAGAGTACATCCATGGCAACCAGTAAGGTGTTCGGCAGTGGTCTAGACGGTATGACCTTAGGTGAGGAGGTCTGCTGTGTGGAAATCGGCTTCTTGGTCTGACTCTTGCTGCCAAGGTACCCCTTATTACGGCTGTTTGCCTTCCTCTCAGCTCCGATGCACTTTGAGTGAATCCTTAACCTCAGCCTGATGTATGTTGAAAGGATTCTTTTTTTCAGCTCATGGCATGAGGGAAGGTTGCTGTCCAGACTCATGGCCTCTCTTGCCAGCTGTTCCACTACATTGGAGGATTCCATAAGGGAATCACTCATCTTGGAATGGAAGAGGAGAGTGAACAGCCCATTGAATGGCCGGTATAATGCAGTGGGGCCCCCCCCCCCCCCCCCCAAAAAAAAAGGGTTAGGATGCATTTGTTGTTCTTGTTCACACATACTGTACGTATGTTTGTTGATATTATTCATGCTTGTTCATTCTTGTTGCCATTTTTTTTGTTCCACACTGTTAATTTTTATCTTATGCCAGGTACCTTTATTATTAATGTTGTCCTTCCTTTCAGCCCTGATGCACTCTGAAGCCTGATGTATGTGGAGGATTTTTTTTTAAATGTATTAATCACTTATAATATTCCTCCCTGTTCCTTCACTTTGTTCTTGTTTTTCCAGTTAGATACACACATTTACACACACACACACACACACACACACACACACACACACACACACACACACACACACACACACACACACACACACACACACACACACACACATCTTGTTGTCTCACTCAGTATTTTTTATTAAACAATATTTGATTCATTCATCCAAGCTTAATGAGTTGTTATTCTTTAATATATTTGTTTCTTTGTGTATGGCTTAGCATTAAAATTAACATTGTTGTGTGGCCAACTCCTGCCTCATCAGAAAAAGTGGGTGTAAATGCTGAATGGACTGTTCTTTCTCAACACGAACCACGTGACTGCCCTGGCGGTGACATCAAAGAGTGTCGCAACTCTTTCTCTCTATGGCTTTGGGCCTACCCCAACCTAGAGTGGAATCATCCGTATAAACAGCCTCCCTCTGGCACGGAAGGGGACCGAGCGGAACTCCTCCCACAATGTAGGATTTGTCCCTCCACAGGGACAGAGAGCGAAGACAATGTGGCGCGACACAGATTTTTCTGTGCCTGTGTGCCCGACGGGTGGGGTCCAGAGCCAGGCTGTTCAGCCACATCTGCAGAGGGCGCAGGGAGAGAAGCCCCAGTGAAAACCACACTGGAAGCAGCAGTAAGCAGTGCCCAGAAGGCTCAGATAATCTAAGAACCCTTGCGCTGCACCACGACGGAAGGCAGGCAATATGGTTAAAATACTGGTCACCCGCTGGGGAGAAGGACGGGCGGTAATGGAGACAGAGTTCAGGAGGATACCCAGGAACACTGTCAGCTGGGAGGGGGTGAGGCTGCTTTTCTCCAAATTTACCCTCAAACCCTGCCGGTGCACATTGGAGAGCACCAACTGGCTGTTGTGATTCTGTATTATTGGCCTAATCCTGCTTCGCTACTAAAGGCCCATTTTTACCCCGGTTTAAGATTTGACAATAAATGAGGAAACATTGATCAGAGGTAAAACATTGTAATATACATATTTAATTTATCAGAAATTAAATATGGAGACAGAGTACATTACCATTACAAGATGTTTTCCCGCGCGGTGGATAAGTCTGTCTAACTTTATAAAGACTGAACACATCTTTTTAAGGGTGAGACCATCCCATGTTATTTAGGAGGAGGGGAAAATCTGTTTTGTACAAAAGAACTCTCTTTCTGACCCACCCCCTGAGCAATAAAACTCCATGTTTATCTTACGGTGGAGCAGGGAGGGACAGACCCTACTTTGCTTTCCTCAGTAACCCCAACTAAGATATATTTTTAATTCTCAACAGTGTCCCTGATTGCTTAGCTGCGGGTTGCGTCAAAAATCAGCCAATCGTCTAGATAAGGCAGGATTCAAATTCCCAGTGCCTGCAGGAGGGACAGAGCTGCTGCCACCACCCTGGTGAACACCCGGGGAGACAGGGAGAGCCCAAAGGGGAGTACCCTGAACTGATAATGGCACCCATGGAACGCAAAGCAGAGAAACCGCCAGTGAGCCTGTGCCACAGGGACATGGAAGTACGCATCCCTCAGGTCGATTGATGTACGCCAGTCGCCTGGGGAGATCGCCTGCAGAACCCCCTTGGTCGTAAGCATGCGGAAGGGCATGTCCTTCAGGTAGGGTTTGAGCCCCCTGAGGTCCAAAACTGGACGAAGATTCCCATTCCTTTTGGGGACCAGAAAATACACTGAGTAAAAGCCTCCTGGATCCAGCAGGGGGTCCACAGGCACTATCACACTCTTGACCAGCAAGGTACATAGCTCGTTGGACAGTGCCCGTGCCTTCAGAGGGTTGTAGATGGTAGTCATCCGAACTCCTCCACAAGACGGGGGCCGGCGGTGGAACTAGAGACGGTATCCCCTGGTCAGAGTGGAGAGTACCCAAGAATCTGGGGTGCATTCGCCCCAGTACGAAAGCTGACCTGGGGTAAAATATCCAACCGCTGGCCCCAGTGCCTCACCTACTGGTCCCTCGGCCTCTTGGGGGCCTAGGGGAGGGCTGAACCGGTTCCGCAGCCCGAAAGGGGTGTGAAGCCCGGGCCCCTGATCGGACTGTCTGGGGTTGAGTCACCCTGGAAGTAGGATCTCGAGGCAAGGTTGGGGCAACAGACAAACGAGAGGACCGCGGTACTGAGCCAGAAGCTGCCCAAGTATTCGCAGGCCGACGGTCACGCCTGTGGAGCCCCGCGAGCTGCTGCCTGGTGCGAGAAGCCTGGGCAGTGCGTTCTAGAGCCTCGACCGCACCTGAGCCGAAAAGTTCCCCTGGAACCACCGGCAAGGCGCGCAGTGTCCGTCTGCAGGGTTCAGTGAGTGGCGACTGAGCCAGCCACACCTGGCGCCGAGCAGGACCAGGGTGCACAATGTACGACCCAGCTCCCTTGACATCAAGGCAAAAGCCTGGAGAGACGCATCCACTATGCCTTGAGTTGACTGGTCAAGCGATCGTGCCTCCAGGGAAGATGCAAGACCTAGCAACAAATGGGAGAGGGATTTCTCAATACGCCCCATCCTAGCCCCCGAATCGTAGGCTCGGCAGAGCAGATTGTCGGTGATGCGACACTGGCCGTGGACAGCGGGCGCTAGCTCGTTGGGCCTCCTCTGGAGGAAAAATGAGGGAGGCAATGCCAGGTTCCACCGCTGGCATCTGCCCTAACCCAAACTTTGGGGCCTCCTGCATCGCAGCAGGGGCTCTTCCATCTGATGTCAGGCGAGAAACAGCCCGAGTATCAGACCAGCAGGTGTGGAGTTCCCTGATGTACTCCTCTGAAGGCAGTACAGCGAAGGTGGCCGTCCAGTCTCACGCCGCCTGAAAAAGACGCAAGAGGTGGGAGGCTGGACCTGTGGAGAATCCACCTGCAACTGTGCCAGGGCAGCTCTAATAGCAGTTGCCACTGACTCCCCCATGCCCCCCAGAGAGATGTTGGATTCAAGATCCAACACCTGTGGGTTATGTACCTGGGGTTCCCCCCGAAAAAGGGTGTCAGAAGCCGCCACCGAGAGGGCGTCCTCATTGAGGACAGCACGGACAGAAAACACCACTGGCGAGGTAATGTAAACAGCCTCCACCTTGTTTCAATTAGGTTTAACAAAAGGACTCAGCACAGGCAGAAAACGCCACTGGGGAGGTAAATGTAAAAAGAAACACGCATGTTAATCATGCCAAACCAAGAACTCAGCACGGGCAGAAGACGCCCCTGACGAGGTAAATGTAAACAGTAACCAACTTATTTCAATCAGGTTTAACTAAAGAACTCAGCACGTCCAGAAAAATATAAAAATATCAACAGCTCGTTTCAAGTATGTGTAACCAAACAACTCAGAGCGGGTAGAAAACTCCACCGATGAGTAAACAAAATGAGCAGTCATCACCAGCTGCTAACTTAGGCAAAACCAGCGAGGCAAGACGCTACCCGCAGGCTTCAGAAAATGAAAGAAAACAGACTCAATGAACACCAGATGAGATCCGTAGGCACAACAATCGTCGCTTGCGCAGTAATGATTGAATGCCTGGAGGGCGAGCACGCCCGCAGCTCCGACCACAAATGATCACTGTGCCGATACTGTGTCACTGAATACTGATACCTGCTGGACCTTAAAAATCCCAACAGGCAACCTGGTTGACAGAGTTAACTGACACTGATTTGATGACCAAGTATACACAATACAATTTAAATCATTGTATGTTGCAGTGTATTATTTTTAGGGCTGGGCAAGTTAACGTGTTAATTCCGCGTTAATTCATTAGACTATTAACGGCGATATTTATTTTATCGTGCATTAACGCATGTTGCTCACATGCTTTCAGTCAGTGTCAGTCAGGCAGCACTCTCCCGCTCCCCCTCCCCTCTCGTACATGGCTCAGCGGCGCCAGCCAATCAGCACGCAGGCTCAGCCTGGCCCGCCCACTCAGCTCTCACACAAACTTGACAAACAGCTGAGAGAGACCGTAGCAGCGAAAAAACATGAACAGGAGAAGTAGCACCGTTTGGCTTTATTTTAATACCGTAAATGAAATCAAGCTGTATGTTTTGTAAAAAGCCGGTTCATTTCAGTGGAAACACAACAAATTTATCTAAGCACGTGAAAAAACATGAAAACGTCGAGCCCCAGAAACGGAGAGAGGAGACGAAACTTCTGTCATTGCCCCGACAGACCCACAGACGTCTCTGACTGAGGCGTTTCAGTCCTCCAGGGAACATCCAGGTAGATCAGTGGATGGATGGATGGATGGATGGATGTTACTGGAGCCCACACATAACATGTAATTAAGACCTTGAAAGAACCCAGTACATATATTAAAAAGTGTTATTTAAGATAAGATAACATTAGCTAATCCTTTTTTTATCCCACGACGGGGAAATTTATAGGATTAAAGCAACAGGCAGGTGCACACAACACAGACAAAATTACATAAGGATTGAAATATATAAGAGGTGGATTAGCGAAAAAACACTGAACATAACATTATTATTATTATTATTATTATTATTATTATTATTATTTAATTGTTTTAATAAAATAAAAACCACAAAACCCTAAAGGTCAACAGTTTCATGATACATCAAGCTTAGGGACTGGCTAATATACAGCAGGTCAAAAAAGGCCATATTTTGGCTGCAGTGCTTGCTGTTCTCTTATGAAGAAAAGATCAACTAGTGCACTAAATTCAATAGATGGGTTGAAAATATCCAGTATAAAATAAGTGCTACAAATGTTACAACACTTTTGTTCATATGGCAGCAGAACATTAAAATAAAAGTGCTCTTTACACTACTTTTGAATTCATTCTTGGAGTTTGTAAATACAATGCGATTAATCGCGATTAATCAGGGCGATTAATCGCGATTGAATATTTTAATCGTTGCCCAGCCCTAATTATTTTATATTTTCATTTGAATTAAACATATATTGGATTTTTTTAGATACAGTCAATAAATAATGTAAACGAGGATGCTTGTGGACTGGCTTTTAAATTTTTTATAAATGGTTGATCGGGCGCTGTGTTTAGTTATCTGACTGATATCATCTGTTCTGAAATCGGAAATGTTGAGTATGACAAAGGGAGGAAGAACTACTCAGAGTAGCAGCTTTCTACTAAGGGTAGATCAGCCGTTTTTTTTCTGAAACGACGCTCAGAACAAAGACGCACAGCGCAACCCGCCCAACCATAAAGGCGTCTGCCCAACCCATCCATCAGTGGTGCGTTTCGATTAGCACCTGGCGCTCACAGAGCGAGACTGTGGTACACCATCACACTAGAGTTGCAAAATGGTTCAAAATTAACTATTGTTAACCGTTATTTTGTTTACAGTTCAGCTTGGATTTTATTTACTGTTCAGCATAGCTTTGCTGTGCGCGCTGCTGTGCGCGAATGCACACGCGTGCAGCTTAGAGGGAACAGATACAGTTTGGCGCGTCAGTCAGTTCGAAACAGTTCCTGTATCGGTCACGTGACTTTCCCGTGTCGATACGCGCATCGACACGGGTTTTGCTCTATGAGCTCGACACATGCGCCGACGCATCGGTGTTGCCGGACCCATCACTAAGGAACAGTTTTATCTCTCAGTCCACTCACCAAATGCTCCACCACCAACTACCAGCATACAGTGTAAAAGAAAGAAAGAAAGAAAGAAAGAAAGAAAGAAAGAAAGAAAGAAAGAAAGAAAGAAAGAAAGAAAGAAAGAAAGAAAGAAAGAAAGAAAGAAAGAAAAATAATTTGAGTGGAAACAATCATTCCTTTTAAAAACCCATTCAAAGGACTGGCCCATTTTATACTTTTTAACTTTTAAAACATGTTGGGTAACAAATTTTATATGGAAAATATTCACTGTGAGGAGTAAAAGGGTAAGGGCAGTCCAGTTTTGAGCAGTCCACCTATTTGAAATTAGAATGAACTAAACTACTAAGCAAATTGAAGATAAAAAGAAGCTAAGCTAAAGAACTATTTACATGCAAAACAAACAAAAGTCAAAGAAAAGTGGTTGATCATAATCAGAATAAGTCAGTGAATCCCGTTCACTGTAGATCTGATTAAAAAAAACATGGAATGAAGTAAAAAAAAACATTTGGCATGTGTGTCAATCTATTCACAATGCGAATCCAGAGTTAGACAAAACATTATTTGGTGAAATAATATTTTGTTTAAATTAAAGAAACAAAGTTCAACTTAAAGAATGTGAATTGAGGTTAAATTAGCTTGACTAATTTAAACAACATTTGACATGTGTTTCAATCCATTCACAATGCAAAGCCCCAGTTAACCAGAACATAATTTTGAGTAAATAATATTCTAAAGACTGATTTGCTCAGTAAAATCATTTAAACATTATGATCACTTGCCTTTGTTTGTGCGATTCTACCTCCGGGCGCTAGGGGTCGCTCTAGCGATTGGTCGCTAAATCGGGTAAAGTCTAGTCATCAAAATTGCCTTTAAAACCAACATTAATATTGGATATTAATGTGGGAATAAGGCTCATAGCTCTATCTACAGACGGAGCAGAAAAGACAAGCGTTATGCTTTAAAACAAACTCCTTTTGAATTACCGGAACTGGATGTTAGCAGGAGCTAATAACATTTTGGCTAGCGGGCATTCGGCATTAACAAATAAAAGCTTTAGCTTTATTTTTAGTCATAATGAGTGGGCTGGATGACGTAAACATTAATGTCCCATCAATGTATAAACGCTTGTGAAGATAACCTTTGTTATAACCATAAAAACACACTCGACAATGACATGGTACCGAATGCTAGCAATGAGCTATTTAGTTAGCCCTTTGTTTTAAAGGCACCATGTGCACAACGATTTACAAAACATTTCCGAATTAACTATTTGAACTTTCTCTTTTGGTTTCTCTGCCCAAACCTGTCTTTTGCCTCGTGTAAGTTTGTCCACCTTGGCTATTCAAGGAAAGAGCACTGGAAAGCAGGAAAGGTGTCGGTTTGTTCTTGGCAGGCTAGCGTTTAGCTCTGCAGCTATGAGCTAACCAACAGCGGGTGGAGGGAATGGAGGCATGTAGGTGCTCCAGACAGCATCTGACCCAGTTGCAGTCATGATTAGAGCAGGTTTTCCTCAGCATACAAGTGGGTCCTTCTGCCGGTTCTTTAGCTCCGTCTGGGTTTCGCTTCCCTGTAAAGGCTGAGGAGAAATAAAACAAAGCTGTTTTTGGCAGGCAGGATCCCTTCCTCCTGCTCCTCATGCTGAGGTTAAGACAGCAGACTTAACTCTGATCTGCCCAGACATGTCCCCCAGGCAACGACAGTTTTCCCCCAGGTGCTGGATGGTGCATCGGTCAGGCCCGGCCCGGGCCCATGGTCCAATGTAGCCTTTTCCTGGTCTGCTCCAGGGAGAGGTGGTATGAGCAGCTTGGAGTCTGAAGAACAGTCTGAAGGGAGGGGTGGACAGAAGTGCTCTAACTTTTATCTGTAGGGGTGTCACAGAAGCACCCTGCTGAGAGAGAGGGGCCGTCCTTTAGGCCTGTGTCTCCTTATGTTTGCAGTGTGGAAATTCTTTGCTTAAAACACATTTTGATTCCCATTGTACATGTTAAAATGAACACAATTCAGCCATGGTGTGATGGCACTACATGTTTTACCAAAACACACAGACAAAGTAAGTTGTGGTTAGGTTTACATGCAAGCAGCACCTGTTTTCCAACAACCTGCTCTGTTGGTTACACTCACACTGGAAATAATGGTGTAAGAGTGTGTAGCTCTGTCGAGTTGTTGATAAAAGCCAGTGAGACCCCTAAAGGCAGGGGTGGGTTTGTCTTCTGTTCCAACAAAAGAGTTGATGTGCTTATCTTACAACGGCAAACTGGAAGAGTGTTTATCCAGATGCTCTGGGTAAGAGGCAAAGAAGCATTCCTGTCTTCAGTTTCCCTACAGATAGATTCTAAAGCCTTAAAATTTCAGAAAATTTAATTAAAATGTTCACAGTACTTTTCAAAAGTTCCTAGAGCTAATTGATAATCTTTATGAGATCGTTTTGATAATAATTTTGGTCTAATCCAATTCGTCTGAAGGTGTCGCAGCATTATTTTTAATTTGCAAAAAACAAAAGGTCAAACTTGACGTAATGTTTCTCCCCAAACTAACACATAGTCTGGCCTTGAGAACTGCCCTAGTTGGTGCTACAAAGCTTAGCAGATGGTGGAAGACTGAAATAATCAGTAGAGAAAATCTGCTAGTGGTATGAATCATTCTCTAAAGAGACGTTTCATAATCTGTGAAGTAGAGTTGAGCAGGGAAGAGAAGCATAATGAAAACTAAGATGACCATGGTTCCTTGTGTAGTACCACCCCCCTGCCCCATCAGAATGGAAATAGGCCCCCACCACAAACTGTAATAACACAACACAGTATGTTGAATATATCAATGGCATGGCCTGTCCTATCATGACTAAGCATCTTGTGTCAGTGGCATGTTTAAAACTGCACTAACCTGTCCTGTTGTGACTATGTCATGCATCAGTTGCACATTTGTCAAGTTACAAACCTGTTGGTTCATGTTTTCATCAAAATTTTCTCTACTAAGTTAAAAGGCTGAAAAATAAAATGGGTAAATTCTTCTTGCATTGTCGTTTTGACTCCACAGCGGGTTTTTTCTGTCTGTTGGTTTTCAACAGCTAGGATACCTTTAAAAGGAATTATCATATAAAGTCCTAAATTGATTTTCTGGTTTCAACAAACCACACCTCTTCACATTTTACAGATACTATCTCATAGACAAGGAAAGAAGAAACACCAAGTCATCATGTTTACTCTTTGGGATTTTAACAGTTCTAATCCTCTCTAATAAGTGACACGGATTTTTTAAATATCAGACCCAGGTTTCTAACAGATAAGGACAACATCCAACTAACCCTGAGCTTATTCAAAAGGGTAAGTTTTTTTGTTTGTTTGTTTTTTATGAGAAATTATATGAAGCATATTTAGCTACTCTTGTTTCAGTGAAATTTAGTTTCTGTTTTCTAGCGTGGACACTGTTCCTTTGTGTAGATTGTACTGTTTAGGATTTGTTTTCTGCTCCTTGTTTCCTTCATTAGGCCCGATTATGTGTGTATAAACTATGAGCCTGATATTCAAAAGGATTGTAAATATTAAAACAGGTGCAAACTAATTAGCGTGTGCAAAGCTTTGTTTCCAACTGCCAACAGCACCTGCTCCACAGAGGTATTAGATTGAGGCATCTAATTGATGCCTCAAACTAATTGAGTTTGAGGCAGCTAATTGATAATCTTTATGAGATCTTTTTAATAATGTTTGTTAACAACCTATTGTTAGTGCAAATTTATCAGAGGGGGGTATGCAAAGCAATTTATTAAAGCTGAAATCGATAGTGGGAGTAGTTTTTGCATCTATTTTTAGAACAATTGAAAGTCAGGTGCAAACTCGCACACATAAATGCCTCTGGTCCTTATGGCCAGAAAGAAGGCCTTGGTATTATGACAGAGAAAGAAATTTGGATTGTTGCGCAGCACGTTTTGCGATGAAAGGACAAACAAGGAATATAGTCAGTGTGAAGCCGGCTTTATCTACTGGGGACGCAGTCTTTAACTGAATGTATACTGAACTGTATACTGAATGATGTCTGTCAAATGTTCTCTGTTTATGTGTGAAACATACACTGTGAATTTTCTGCTCATCTTCGGGTTTTGATTCATCTTGTTATTCAATTCTGGTTTGACTCAACTTTAACTAATGTCAGTGCAAAGGACAAGCCTTTCATCACTGATGAATTTATGCACATTCTTTGCAGACTAAAACTCCCCAGAATTACAAGAATCCAACATTCAAGATGAACTTTAAAACAAGGCTGTTTATTTTCCTGCTGGCCATAACTGTTGTCGGGGTTCTCCTTAAGTCTGATTGTACGAATTGGCTCCAGCTAATGCACCAAAGCTTGTGTACTTGTTTTTCTCAAGATAATCTGGTGTTCATTCGTCATGTTGAGCCATTTCTCTCTGCAAAGATCAACATCTCTGGGGATGCTTTCATGTGGTGGAAGGTAAGCTATCACATGTCCAGCGAAGATTATAACTTAACTGGCATGTGTAAAATCATATATTGTCTAGTCAGGTCACTTTGATGCTGGGCTAACTCCAAACTATGTTTGATGTACTTGGCAGCACTTACAGGATGAACAACGTGACTTCCATTACTATAAAATGGTAGTTGAGAAGCTTTTTCAGATATTCCCACCCATTCCCACCTTTGGAAAATCCAGCTCAGACAGAATAAAAACTTGTGCTGTTGTGGGAAATTCTGTTAATCTGAAAGGATCAGGTTATGGACATCTGATAGATCTAAATGATGCTATCATAAGGTAAATGTGAAGTTTGTGACATAGAAAAAAACAAGAACATTTTCAAACCAAATTAATTTGCCTTTTTTTGCTGTTCAGAATGAACTTTGCTCAGATCCGAGGATATGAGGCTGATGTTGGGACTAAAACAACTCATCATGTCATGTATCCAGAGAGTGCTTCGGATTTAGATGACACCACCAAACTTGTGCTATTTCCCTTCAAAATACAAGATATTGAGTGGCTCATCAAGGCCTTTACTACAGGATTTTATGGAAGGTGAGTTATACCTTTAAAGAGCATATGTTAACATCCTTTCCTTTTCAGTAGTGTTTGGGCATACTGCTCACAAAAGTGTAGAAATATTTTTAAATAGAAAGAAATCATGTACAAGGCAGACAAGCTAAAGTGGCCAAAGTGATTTGAAAATGACCACAGTCATGTCATGCTGTGAGATAATTTCCTGCCTTAGATGTAGAATCGCTCACAGGAGGCAGAATGTACAGATCCAAGGTTATTAGATCATGGTAGTAGGTTGTATGTAGAGGGAGCATGGCAAATATATGAGTTCCATGACCGAAGATGGTGGATGTTTCAGATATAGTCAGTGACAGGGTTGGAGTTAAAATTCAGATTTTGACTTAAAGGTGCATAGCCACGTTATTTGACTTTTTTATTTACTTATACATCAGTAGCTCACTCTGGTTGCATGCAACATTTTTATGCAAGATTAACACGTCCTGTGTGCAGATTAGTTATTATTTGGGCATTTTAGGATTTGTTTTTTGCTCAATTTGTTAGTAAATAACAAATTAAACAAACATTTTTATTGTACTTGTGTTGTACTTCTTTTGTTATTTTCATTAACAAAGGAAGAACAACACTGCATGTACAGCAAGCATCTTCCAGCGAAACAATGCAGAATGGTTTGGTCTTTTTATAAGCATGTAACATGACTGTATACCTTTAAACCAGTGATACCTTTGACCTAGGTGGCAAAGAGAGTAAACAGGGTGAGCTAAGCAGAAATAAGCTTTTCACAACACTAATTTCTCTCAAAGAGAAACTCAGAATAGAAGAAAGAAATAACACATGGAGGCTTGACTCTACCAACAAGGCTGATCAACAGGCAAAACATGGTCATCCTGCAGAATAATGTGGAGAATACAGACAGGTGTGTAGTCTGCAGTGGGGCGCTACACCTTCCATTCAAGATCCTCTGTTTTGAGAGAGGCCTCAAACAATCAAACTCACAAATACATACACCAGGATCATGACAAATAAAATATTTTATTGTTCAAGAACTTTATCGCTTTGTGCTACATCACAAAGATTTACAAGTCTGGTGAAAAAATCAGTAAACAACTCTTTGATGAAGTGGTGATAAAATATATTCAGTGGTAATGAGAGATTTATTTTTATTTTTTTTGGAGAGGCTGGGGTCATTAGAAATCTATCCTCTTCACCTATTTGCTTGCATGAATCTCCCCAACTTCCCTGCCTACTGGTAAAAGTAGTGTGGTGCTTTTCTGTTTCAGAGAAGTGTGGCTACAGAGGCATTCTTGTGCGCCAGAAAATAACATTTTGATTTATTTACATTTCATACTAAAGATGAAATGAAATAAAGAACTTTTCTGTCATGTTGTAGCACCATGGAGCCCGTGGCATATAATAATAATAATAATAATAATAATAATAATAATAATAATAATAATAATAATAATAATACATTTTATTTAACAGCGCCTTTCTTGAAACTCACAGTCACTTTACAGACAATAAAAAATAAAAATACAAATACAGGGAACAGAAAAATATAAACAAACAGTTATGAAGAGGGACAAGAACAGTGTATTTACAAATAAGCAAGCTGGAACAGGTGGGTTTTGAGTCTGGTTTTGAACAGGGGGAGAGAGTCAATTCATATGCCCTATTGACTAAGATTTGTTTTAACTAGGGCTGGGTATTTTGACCAAAGTCCTGAATCGATGCGATTTCGATTCATACATCTATGAATCAATTAGTTTCGATTCGATCTGCTCTTACAATAATAAAAGTGGCTCAACTGTGTTGCGAAATACACATGTATTTTATTTTTTCACTTCACATTAAACAAAGTGCAAACAAAGTGCAGACTTGTAAACAAAACTGTCTCAAAAGTGCAAATTTGTATAAATAAAAGTATTTACTTTTTAATGAAACACTGCAATTTGCATCAAGGGATTTTCTATTTTAAGGGCCAAAAAATACTGGCAAATAAATACAAAATAAGTTGAACTGCTAAGTCAAATTATTGTCTTTCTTTTCACTTCTCATTAATTGTGAGATTCTTGTGGAGAAAAATAAGTTCATTCACATGATCTGTGCTTAGGCAGCTCCTTTTTGCAGTGACAATGTCACCAGCTGTTGAAAATACCCTCTCTGATGCAATACTGGTCCCTGGGACACAAAGATAATGCCTTGCAAGGCGAGCCAACAGTGGATACTCCCTTTCGTTTAACTTCCACCAGATCAAAGGATTTTCATTCAGCCCAGCAGGATTTTCAGCTTTGTATCTTCTAACTTCATCTTCAGCCCTTATTGCTGGAGTTTTCAGTCCCTGATCTTTTACTGTTGTTGAATAGACTGTCCCAAGGAGAGACTCCAAGGTGCTGGATTTCTTTGGCTTCTTGGGCAAAGTATCCTCAGCTTCTTTATCAGTATCATTGCCACCATCTTGCTGTTGAATTGGACAGAAAAAAAAAAGATTGAGCATAATTTAACTCTAAAATTAAGTAATGTTCTTTCTAATCCAATCTTTTAATCATCAATGAAAACACTCTTATTAAATCAAAACATTACTAAATACTTGCATCACGTGCAGCAGTGGCAGCCTCAGCCTGCAGCCTGGAGAAGGTGTAATTTTGTTCTGAAGCAGACAGGAATGGAAGGGCCTTAAAGCGAGGATCCAGCGCGGACGCTGCATACAAGGTGTCCTTTTGTCCATCATATCTTGGAAAAAAGGTGTAACAGTTTGAGTGAGGATAAGTACATGATGGAATATGGGTCACTGACTCCTACAACTGAAAAAGTAAAAAAAGGCACATAAAGTAAAAAATAAATAAAAATACATACCTTGTCCCCAAGTTATTCTTTACAGCAGCTTTTAAGTCCCTGACTACAGCGCTGTCTTCTAGGCTGGGGGTGAAGGCATCCTGAAGCAGGGTGAGCAGTGGGGCGATGACGGAAAGAGTTGGCTGCTTGTCCTCCGACATCGCCAATGTGGCTTCTTTCATCGGTTTCAACACCCGGACCAAATCCTCAGCAGTTGTTACATCTTCCTCTGTTAGGGTGCACAAATCCTTTTCATTCCTGCGCACGTCTTGAGAAAGGAGAGTAGCAGAGATGGCTGGTTGTTGCTCCAAAAAGCGCTCCAGCATGTCCAGTGCACTGTTCCATCTTGTCACCACGTCAAGTGTTAGTTTGTGCGCTGGTAGTTGAAGCAGCTTCTGTTTTTCTTTCAGTATGTAGCTTGCCGTTGTACTTCGGTGAAAGAATGCTGCTATACGCCTCACACGAGCAAGCAGACGTGACACAGCGGGGATTTTTAGACCTGCTGAGGCTAAGTTCAGCGTGTGCGCCAAGCAGCCGACATGCATCAGCTGCGTTATTTCCACTGCACGAACCATATTTGCAGCATTGTCCGTAACAACCGCTGGTTGTTTGCTGGTCAGCCCCCATGTCTGTATTGCCCCCGTCAACATTTCGGCTAGATTTGCAGCGGTGTGGCTCGAAGTAACTTCGGTGGTCTGCAGCACATAAGACGCGAGGCGCCACTCGTTATCGATGTAGTGGGAAGTCACCGTCATGTAGGATTGAGTTGACAGCGATGTCCATGTGTCACAAGTTATGCCGACTCTCTCTGCTAATTGCATTTTCATTTGGATGTCGTCTTTCACTCGTGTGTACATCATGGGGATAACAGTTTCTGTCAGATGTTTGCGTTGCACCATAACGTAGTGTGGTTCGAGCACATGAAGGAGCCGCTTGAAGCCTTCATTTTCCACTACCGAGTAGGGGCGTAAATCTTTGCACACAAAAGTTGCGATGGCCTCTGTTATCTTAATGGCCCGTGGAGAATCTGCTGGTAATGCAAGCGAGTCCCTCAATTTCATTTGTTTAGCTCCAGAAGGTTTGTTGTCGGATGTTAGCTTAGCATGATACCTTGTCAGGTGATTTCGGAGATTTGTAGTGTTTCTACAATAACTGACCTCCGCTTGACAGATCTTGCAAACCACTTTAGTTTTGTCCAGCACATCCTCTTTAGTTATTTTAAATCCAAAATGGTTCCAGACGTCAGACTTCAGTTGGGAGGGCTTGCTGAGCGGTGTGTTACTTGCGTCGGCCATTTTGCATTTGCCCACGCCCGCTCTTGAACGTCAACGTCACTCACGTCACTATAAAACTAATCGATCTCATTACCTACACATCGATTTTGTAAAATTTTACTGGAATCGATCCAACATCGATTAAATTGATTTTTTTACCCAGCCCTGGTTTTAACAGTAACAGAGAATGCATGGATGATGGTGTATGTGTGAATGGGAGTTCAGAAGAGTTCATTTGTTTTTGTGACATGTCGTACTGTTGTTAACAGATCAAATCCACCAATAAAATCCAAAATAAGAGCCAACAAAGACTTGGTGAGTACTGTGTTGAATGTAATGAAAGTGTTTTTTCTCACATGAGTAAGAAATACATCTGAAAGCTATTGTTAACAGGTGATGGTGATCAGTCCAGCATTTATGAGGTACGTTCATGAAATCTGGCTGCAAAGGAAAAGGGCATATCCGTCCACCGGCTTTATGGTCTTGGTTCTTGCCCTTCATGTTTGTGATCAGGTAAGTCTAGCCAGCTATTTCCCTTAAGAAGATTATGAAGTGTTTAGTTTTTGTAAATAACACAATAATATTGAAAAGAGAAAAGGTTATACTAAAGAGAATTAGAATCATTAGACTAGAGTACCAGAAACAGAAGAACAACAAATATAACTGGGCAGCATTTCCTTGTTAAAATTGCTTAGGCATATTTTTTATGTGTTTCTACTTTCTAGGTCAGTGTGTTTGGATTTGGAGCAGACAGTGATGGAAACTGGAGCCATTACTTTGAAACATTGAGAAACAAAAGACTAAAAACTGGAGTGCATCCAGGAGAAGATGAATATGCAATGATACAACTGCTAGCTAACAAAAAAACTATAAAATTTTATAAAGGTTTGTGATGTTTCTTTAAAGACTCTATTGACCCTAAAACGGAAAACATATTAGTTTTAAAGTGGAGTTTGAGTGACATCTTTATAAGGAATATGAACCTTACTTGCAGCAGAAAGAAGTCATACTGTGATAAAATTGTAGAAACCACATTGGGTCCACAAATAAAGCTATATTTAGCCATAGAGGTGCAAAGCACTACAACCTTAACAAAAGTGCTACAACTTTAAGGAAAGCACTGTCACTACAACATTAACAAAACGGAAGAGGTACATCCCAGTGGGAGACCTAAGAAATCGTTGATTGGACTATAGCTCGTTTTTATTAATTATGCTCTTTTTTTTAACTATGTGCGCTGTGTTTCTGTACCTCGGACACCCCCCCTCTTAGCAGCTGAACCTCTGAACCTCTACCAGCACTGAGGCACATGATGCCCACACTCTGCCGCAGCCTCCGCTGCTGCCAAGGGAGGGGGGGTATTAGAGGTAGACCCAATAATTTTATTTCCACAACCTTTGTTATGATGGTTGTATTGTTGTAACTGCAACAGATTTTTTCTTTTTTATGTTATTGTAGTTGATAATGAAACTAACGCTTATCATTAATCTATCCATGTTGGCCTCATTTGTAAATGAGGCGGAGTTTGATCAAGCCTAAAAGGTCCAACATTTTCCCCTCAGCTGCAACCCTTAAAGCATACAGGGATTCGCGCTGCGTCTTTACGCATGATCCAGCTGCTCGATTTTACCCTTGTGCGTTGCGCGCGAGGGATAAACAGTGGGGAAAATGCAAAAATAAAGACTGTAAAGGGCTCCTTTAGAGGGAAGAGAATGGATAAAGGGTCTGAGCTGAAGCTCCTGATGTTACAAGTTTCTTGAAATGACCCTTAAAAGTGCACACCTAAATTATATGTAACGTAATTTTGCGCACCTGAATTCAAGCCGAGGCACCACGCCCACCAAAGCGCCACTGGTTCTGTGTCGTTAAAAAGAAAAGAGCATGAAACACAGCTACTGACTCTACTATTGATTTTAATTGGGACATTTTGGTAGGAGTGGGAAGACATTAAATGTAGTGATGAGGCTGCCGCTGATAAAAGCCCCTGGGTCCGAGGGAAGGGAGGGGAGAGGAGCAGACCAGTTAGAGCGTTGAGATACAGAAACACAGCGCGCATAGTTAAAAAAGCATAATTAATAAAAACGAAACTTATAAACAGACTAAGTGGCTGTTTAAGACTGCATCTTACGGTTTGGATCACCGAGAACATTCATGTTTTTAAAAAACACAGTAAAGCCAGAATAACTTCCGGTTCAAAAGTAAAAACGAGCTGTAGTCCAATCAGCGATTTCTTAGGTCTCCCACTGGGACGTACCTCTTCCGTTTCCTTAATGTTGTAGTGCTTTCATTAAGTAATTTCCCCCTGGGATCATTAAAGTATGGCTGAGTCTGAGTTAATGTTGTAGCACTTTTATTAATGTTGTAGTGCTCTGCACCTCAGGGCCACCGTCTTTCTTTGTGATTCAGTTTGATTTTAGAGCTACAAAACAAAAGCATATTTATATTAAGATTTCAGTTTGTAATTGTGGAAAGCAACTGTGAAATTCTTGTTTCATTTGTCCACCACTGTGTTGTTGGTGTTTTTTTATATCTATCTATCTATCTATCTATCTATCTATATATATATATATATATATATATATATATATATATATATATATATATATATATATATATATATATATAATGATTCACATTTTCATATACCATGTTTGTGCTTTGGAGGCACCACAGCTCTCCTGCCTTCTCTCTGCTCTATACAGTCTCATTTAGTCCACTTGTACCATGTTCATTGCCTCCCTGCTTCACCTGTGTGCTGCACTAGTGTAACTCTCCCCAAAATCAACTTTCTTTGCAGATAAACTGTATTAATTGGGCATTTGTATTACAACTTGTTTGGTTCTGCGATATAGTGTCTTAAAACTGTCTTGGTGCTACCCGCTTTGGGGGTATTGCAGTTGAATGTTCCTAGTGATTCAAATGGTATAAAAGTTATGATTAGTTTGGTAACTTTTAGACCCTCCCATTAATTAAGAAGGAGAGCACCCTGGACGAAGGAGGATGATTGTTTGTCAAATGTCAGGTGGGACGACTGGAGGTGCAAAACAAATATTCCTGATCACTTTTTGGAATGTGTGGGATCAGACCAAGTTAACTTTCATTTACACCTGAGTTGTAAGAAATTGTCGGTTAATATTTGGTCTATATTTTTACATGAAATAAATGCCATGTTTTTTTTCAAAAGTAAATGGTTTTTTTTTTTTCAAAGACTCAAGTGGGTTCAGAAACAAATCACTCCACCTAGCGCAGCTGCTGAGTTAGAATTATGTTTGAGCTCACTATATTTATTGTGCTGGAACGTGGGAATACAAGGAGGCATATGGATAAAAGATGGAACTACCTTCTAGGTTCAAGGTTCAGTCTTTGTTGTCAACATTTCTTGAAAGAATTACAATGGGGTACCGCGCACGTGACGTCACCGTCTCAAGAGCAACGCCCCTTTTGCCGCTTAGGTAGGGCATACAGGAGAGAACGCACGGATAACCCAGCTATTACAAGCGTAACAGAACCAGCGATATGACCGACTTTACAGCCATTAAACTTTCCCAAGACGATGTCCCAGGCACACGGTTTACTGGTCGCACTGTCGAAGAACACACCAACCTTCAGCTCAAACGATGGCTTGAGGTTCGAGGGCTTAAAAAGACTGGAAAACTGGCCGAGATGATGAACGGTAAGCTTTGTTTTTTTTTCCTGCGCGGCGGTCATGGCAGCGTCGGCCGTTTTTTTTTTTGTTGTATGCAATCACCGTCCAGGAATGGGTATATGTTTAATGTTTGTCTCATTTGAAATGTTTTTGAGTAAGCTATCCTGGTAGCAGGCTATCATGTTAGCGCCTGCTACCATGATAGCCTATATGCTGTCATGGTAGCAGGCGCTACTTTATTAACATGTCGGCCACCAAAATACTCTTACCTTGACTTGATGTCGCTGGAATTGGGTCAGGATGTTCTTCGGTTGTGCCCTTTCCTCCGACAAAATGCTTGCTACATATGTACTTGAATTTGGTAACTTTTTCCGGGTTGAACTGTTGTGTAGGCCGACCGCCCCGGTGTACCAAGCGCACACATTTCTCCTTGGCAGTCTTGAAGAAAACATCCTTCATATGCGGCCGATCAGCGTAACTCGAGTCGCTGTTGCACGTTCCATAGCAACAATGTTTAAAAACCATGGTCTTAGATTTGGAAAAAGCAGTCGTTTACCGAGTAAAACCAAGGGTAACGCACGTCTCTTTTACAGCAAAACAGCGGTGGGTTTCCGGAGTTTGCCCCACTGCGTACCACGTGATGTGACGTCATCGTGACGTTGTGTTTCTAAAAATAGCTCGCGCGCGGTACCCCATTAGGCTCATCAAAGCCAAGCCGAAGACCCAGGCTTCATGTGAGATGGCCTACTGCGATGTGACAATTCTCAAAGATAACACCGGCATAAAGAGTCTCTCCTTGTCTAGCTTGAACAGATGCAGACCCTTTTTGTGAACATGTCTCAACCTGTTCACAGTTTTTTCAAGGATTAATAAAATGCTAATTGAGTCAAGATCTCCTAATTTGGGTACTAGTATTTTTTTTTCCATTTACAAATAGAACTGTCAGTAGGATCTCCTTGACTGATTTTTCTGGGGACATTTACATTAGAACAATCTGATCAACCTGGGAAAAGCTTCCTAGCCTCACCCCGAGCAGGGGCGGACTGGCATGTGTGACTATATATTCCCCATATAAGCCCATGAAGGTGTTGTTGTACTTGGCCCTGTAGTCACACACCACAGTCTTATTTTGGTGGTGCCATGATGCCTGAAATGCCTTCTCTACCTCTCCTCCACTCCAGTCAGGCAGATCTGCTCATCAAATGGCTGCAGAGTGTAACTGTAAACAAATGAATGCACGCTACAGGGCTAACAGTGAGTGGCCGAGATCAGATAAAGGCGTCCCATAAAGCAGCTGAAATGTTGAGAGATAAAAAAGAAAGCCCTCCGAAAAAGTGCAGAAACGAATAAAAAAGATTCTGCATGTGCTGCCTTGAAGATCAAAAGATCACAGCTGGGTGTCCTTCACAAGAGGATGCTGGTTTCAAGTACCCATGAAATGAGGTGGAGAGACAAAGAATGAAAGGAGAGACATCTTGGATTGAAAAGAGGCGGGGTACACCCTGGACGGGTTGCATTTTTTTTTCTCTGTTTTGAAATTCCAACTGTAATAAATGTATATATCAACCAACCACTGTTGTTGGTAAAAAAAATATTTTTAATCCTAGTCATCCTTACATAGGTTATCCAGTAGGATATCTAAAAGAAATGTAAGATGTAATATCCATCCATCCATTCATCTGTTTTCCGTCAAGCTTGTGCCTTGTGGGGTCGCAAGGGGTGCTGGTGCCTATCTCCAGCATTCAATGGGCGAGAGGTGGGGTACACCCTGGACAGGTCAGATGTAAAATCAAAACATTTATTTTTGGCCGTTGATATAGTTTTGTCTTCTTGTTGAATCTTGACTTCTGGGCACAAAAAGGGCCGGTTCTATGTAAACCGATATGGGGGGACGGGCATAAATGTTAAGGGGGCATCATTATGCATTCACTTTATGTTTTAGCAAATTTATGCAGTTGATTATTTGTTGTTATTTTCTTTGTGAAAAGGTGGCAATCTGAGAAGGGGGGAAACAAAAACAATAATAATGAAAAAAAATGAATAAATAATAAAATTATGAAAAGGAAAAAGTTTTGTACTACCAACTGCTTAACATATGTCTTAATGTAATGTGTTTTTTTATTATAAAAGATAATAAAAAAACACAAATAAATTAACAAAAACGTCTTAAAGACAAGTAACAAACCAACACACACACACACACACACACACACACACACACACGTATATATATATATATATATATATATATATATATACATATATACATTTACATAGTCAAAAATCCCTTCTTTTTTACCATTCCACTGTCCTTTCTCCCCCCTCCACTCTAAAACAACAGCCTTCTGTTACCCAGAGGGAAAACTGTCATGTCCATATCCATGTTATTTGTTATGGACTTCTCGTGGTCCAACATTACCAAATTCCTTTTTGTCTCATGTCACAAAATATGGGGTTAAGGGGCCTTAGAAATGATGAAATATACAATAAGTTTTGAGTTGTTTCACAATTTTGTGTTTGATACATAATACTTTAGAGTCATAGTTTCTTCAGGATGAATCTGCAGTGTAGAAAGTCATTAAGCTCAGCAGATAGAACATAACAAAGCTTGTGTACAAGTAAGAAGTATCACCTTAACATAAACTCTAGGTTTTTGTCTCTCCGGTGCATTTTTGGTTGAAACGAGTATGCCTCCCACTCTGGACCCCCACCAGTTTGTCGAGAAGGCAAATCGATCCACCGAGGACGCTATTTTTATTCTTTTATTTTTGTCTATACTTTAATCATGTAAAGCACTTTGCATTATCTCTGTACTAAAATGTGCCGTACAAATAAATTTGCCTTGCCTTGCCTGTTACCATAGCGCTCCACACCGCGCTGTCATATGGAGCACCTGGGGTGCTATGTCAGAATGCTGTTCCTGGACTTCAGCATAGCATTTAATCACATCATACTGGGGATCCTGGTCCAGAAACTGTTCTAGGTCTCTCCACCCCATCTACCTCTGGATCAAAGACTTCCTGACAAATCGTCCACAGGCTGTCAGACTCGGCCCCCACCTGTCCAGCACCATCACACTCAGTACAGGCTCCCCACAAGGATGTGTTCTGAGTCTCCTCCTGTTCACGCTCTACACATCCGACGGCTCTACAACCCATCTCTCGAACACCATTATAAAGTTTGCGGATGACACCATTGTGGCTGGACTGATCTCAAGGGGGGATGAGTCTGATTACAAAGATGAGGTAAACAGAGTGACTGCATGGTGTTCAGTTAACAATATTCGACTGAACACCACAAAAACAAAAGAAGGAGAGAACGGACCCAGCTCCACTGTACATCCATGAGGACGGTGTGGAAAGAGCCCACTGCATTAGAGTCCTGGGTGTGCGCATATCTAAAGACCTCTCTCGAGGTCCGTTTCATGAAGCAGTGTTAACAAACTTGCAGTCAAATCCTTGACTCTGAATTGACCTAGTGTGTGGTTTGAAACTCTGAGATTTTGGTTTCACAACGGCTGATGAGAGTTAGTTTAATCAACTCTCAGTAGGTTCACTTAAATCAACCGCGTGCGTAACAACTTTAAAAAGCCATCATGAATGGAGCTCCGATTCGACGACTCACCATGACAACAAGCAAGAGGATGTCCGCCTATTTCACACCACTGGAACTAGAGATTTTAATGCAAGCACACGGTGAGTTGGAGCATGTTTTTTGGAAGAAAAAGCAACAGCGCTACAGCTGCCAGCTGCAAGAGAGGGAGATGGTGTGGGAGAAGACTGCTGCTCGAGTTAATGCGTAAGTTCATATGTAGTCCTTTGTAACTACGATAACATTACGGAGGAAAACTAGTTTTGTGCTTTACTGGTAGTGTATTAATGTATTATGTTTAGGTGCAATCCCACGGGGGAGAATCACACATGGCAGCAGGTGAAGATGAAGTATAAAAACATTGTTCAAACAACATAAAGACTTATGCATCATCTTATGGGATACCTCTTCATTTTGATTCTTTTTTACATAACACAGTAAATACTAAGTGGCTGTTTGTGCAGTTGTTTTTCTAAAATGTTGTTATCACACACATCAATGTGCTCTCAAGTTCTGTTAAATAATGAAACTTACTTAAACTAACACAGACTTTTTCTCAGGCAACAGAAAAAAAGCAGATGCCCATAAAATGGGTGGTGGTCCACCACTGACGGAGGCAGAGGAGCTGTCCCTAGGCCAAAATTTTAAGTAATTTAACATCATCACTACCACAGTGCACAATCTTGATCAATGTAAATACCAAAAAAAGTAAAAATAAAAAAATCAGGTTGTCACATTAATACTGTAAAACATAAAAAAAAGGAAAATCGCAAACTCAAGTGTTGCGATCTAAGCTTGTGAACTCAACTTGTAGGCCTTGTGCTGTGTAATCTTAACTTGTCTAAACTGTGGATCAAAAGAAGTGCTCTAGTCTGTAAAAGCAACATTTTAATTATTCTCACTGCTTGAAATGAGAAGTATAGCCTAACCATGTTAGATCTGTTGCATGAATGGCAGATATATCTCAAATTCCCTTTCTACAGTCATCTAAACAGGGCAATCAAATTCCAGGACCAGCATAGATTACTTTTTTTTAATTCTTGGGTAATCTTCTCTGGTGCCAGTTAAGCAATTTTCAATTTTGGATTAAAAACCAAAGTAACTTCAGCCACTGAGAATTGTACCGAGTAAGATATTACTGAATTTGTATTGGTAATGCCTTACATTACTGCATTACTGCAAAAAGCAATGCATTACTGCAGCCTAATTAAATTACTTTTTTACTGCATTACTCCCAACACTGATATTGTGTAGGCTACGTACAGTCAACAGTAGAACAATATTTAGGTTCATTTCTAAGAAACAGTTAATTAAAACTGCCAACACTAGTATGAACCAAAACTAGCCTACTACAAGTGGCGGAGAAGGTCATCTGTGGTGCTGCAGCAGCACACATATTGACAATGAGATACAACAGTCCTATGTAGGCTATAGGCTAATTACATGAAACAAAAGGAAACCATGTAACATAATAATAACTTTAAAAACGTGATTCTTTGAATGTTCACTGGTGAAATCAACAACAGTGAAACTAACACAGAGAGTTAGTTAGCAGCTAACATTCAAAAGTTAAATAGCCTAGCCTTACGAACACTGAACGTTACACTGAACAGGAACATGCAATGAAAAGAGAATAATTGTGTTAGTGTAATAAACTAGGTAAATTTGGTTGCTCAGCTTGCTTTGAAACAACTTCCTTGACTGGTCCTGACAAAGCACCAAGTAGAAGATACCTGACTCAATCTAATATGCAGCACCGTACGTTTTATGTTGATCGTGCAATGTGCCCATAGCAAGTGTGAAACAGTGCCAAAATTCCCTAGTGGCCGAGAGTGGTATCACAGGGACTTGACGGTGAAGGTGCCACAGACACTATTTCATGCTTTATAGATAGTTAGACGTCATCACAGACTGTGTCTCACAGAAAGTATTTTACAGTATTTTGAAAATATAAAAATACACAACACTGAAGTATTATGATACAAAATACGATGGCATTTTCATCATCTCAATTAAATACAAATTACAAAATAGTATTTTGTATTAGAAATATGTATTTTAAATACTTGTATTAGAAATACTGCCCATCCCTGGTGGGTGTGTTGTTCGCACAAATGATTATTGGTTGGTTGATTTGCCCACTTCTATACTTTAATCATGTAAAGCACTTTACATTATCTCTGTACTGAAATTCTAGCTGGATTTGCCTTCTGTGATTGTCCTGCTGGTTCCCTTGAACACCTTTTTTACTTGTCCTATCTTAACTGCATTCTGGAGAAACATCGGAAAAGTTTGGTTACGTTGAAAATGACAAATATTCCACAGTTTTCAGTCAACCATATAGTGTACTATGTTGATGGTCCTGATAATCAAATGTCTGATGTGCTAAATATTGTTTTCTTGCTAAGTATTACATACACTGCTGTACACTGTAAAAAAAAAGATATATGCACATTTGCATCTTCTTAAGCATAGTTATTTTAGCACAATTGTTTCATGTTAGCAGGGTAGGACATGAAACAATTGTGTTCAAGTAACTAAATATGCCTAAGTAGTTGCAAATGATGCATTAAATCTTTAAGTGGAAAGACTCTCCCCATTGTTCTGATATTTTCTTTAATAATTTCAAATTGTATTACTCCTTGCTGAAACTTGTTAAATCTGCATCTGCAAAAAAAAAAAAAAAAAAACATGTCTAAATATCTTTTATTTTAGTTACTTACTCCAATCCCTTTTAAGTTCCTTGTTCTTGTCATTGTAATCTAGGGTGACCATTTCCATAACAGCAAAAAGGAGGACATTATGCGGCATATCAATAAATCACTACGATGTACATAGGACTCTAGTATACTCTCATTTATAGTACAACTTTGTTTGATCTATATGTGATATTTGTACAGCTGAATAGAAAACTATTTCTGAAAAGTCAAAAAGTGTTGCTTCTAAGTATTTGTGTTTACTCAACACACTGTTGCCCTATTTGCACGGTATTAGTTTTAAATGAAGCCTGTGCGGAAGTTCAACTGAAGAAACTGAATCACTTACCCTCATCCAATCAGAGGCTCATCCGCCTCAGGCGCAAGCCAATCGGCTTTGAACCGCACCTCCATGAAGCCCAATCAGCATCCAGAGTTCATCCTAAAAGGTTTTTAAATCCACGACACAGCCTGCTACCCAGCCAAAGCGCAAGTAGTGGTTGCGCTATGTCTGATTTGGACTCAGATGACTCTGATTCAACCCACCTTCATCCCCTTGTCCACCATTGTAGCCGGGCTCAACCTGGCTTTCCTTGGTGCTCCTACAACCTCGTCCCTATCAGAGTGACTCTTACTGCATTACCTGTCACATCTCAATCGGTCCGGCAGAAGACCGCCATGTTGAGGTTTCTTCCCAAAAGGGAGTTTTTCCTCTCCACTGTCGCTTCATGCTTGCTCATCATGGGAAGCTTAATGCAAACCTGTGTTTTATCCAAGCTGCACATCCATCTTTCCGGGTCCCAAGCTCTCCCTGAGTGAAGCACTGGTATCAGCTCAACCAGTCTACTGGATCTCACCATTATAGCTCAAGCAGATCGTCTCGCCAACCAGCAGTCTATGGACTGAACAAACTTCGTCTATCTTCAATCCACCACCAGTTTCAGGCCTGGAGGAAACATCCATATTCACATACAGCTGCTTATGCATATTAAAGTAAAATTCAGTGCTAATGTTTCCTGCCGAGGTCTGACCGCCAAAGTCTTAAAATAATTGTAACAATAAAATTCTTCTAATTATCTTTTCTTTCCGCGAGAGTTTTTCAGGTTGAACTAGGGTCCACATGTGATTTGTAATAATTACAGCGCTGTATGCAGACAGATATTAACCGGCTGACAGGAAAAAGCAACAGCGCAGGGACTCTTGTTGTACAGTGCGATAGATCCTGTCAGGATAAGGGGTTCTATTGGAGAAACAGCCCAAATATGTGACTGCACGTTCAAAAATCGAGCTAAAAAGCCGCAACTCACGAAATTTACCAGCGACTTTAGAAAATAAGCAAGTCCAGACGCGGAGTTGACAGCTCTGCTTCTGTCACGCAGCGCAGTGAATTATTACATGTAATCCCTAGGTAAAACAAGATCCGTGCGAATAGGGGATTGGACATTGTGCTGCAGGCAGCCCAGCAAAGGAAAAAAAAAATCAGCTCCCAAACCTAGTGCCTCAAAAAGAAGGACAAATATGCTTCTGGGGCATTCGAAATCTGGACTGTCATCGGCCTTAAGCCGGACCCGTGTTCACCCTACTGTAATCCGTTATTATTGTGTTATTTCCTTCGTTATTGCAGTTTTCCGGTTTTTGTGTACCTCTGCAAGATTTTACAACGCATGCTTCGTTTAATTAAAAGTTAAAAAAAATAATGGAAATAAAAATAAAACTGTTATGATATATTTTTCTGGGATGAACCCGGACACAGCACGCACACACAGAGTCAGTTCTTATGAGTGAGTTTTATTGAATAGTGTGGAAGATGGATGATGAGACCAGAGTCTTTCAACGGACGGAGGTGAAGGGTGTAGAAGCTGGCCGGCAGGAGGAGTGTGGAGAGACTGACCGGGAGGAACTCTGGAGCCGAACACTGGAGAGCAGAACATCTGAGCCGAGTGCTGGAGAGCAGAGCATCAGAGCCGAGCGCTGGAGAGCCGAACGTCTGAGCCGTGCACTGGAGAGCAGAACGTCAGAGCCGAGCAGTGGAGAGCAGAACGTCAGAGCCGAGCAGTGGAGGGCTGAACGCCTGAGCCGAGTTCTGGAAAGTCTTTGGGCTGACTGTAACAAGACCAGGTTGAACGGAGTCTTCAGGCTGACGGTAACAAAAACGGAGCTGACAGGAATACTGTCAGAGACTGAGCGGGAGTGAACGCTATGGACCGGCGACGGGAACAGAAAGAGGTGAGTCTTATAAAGCGGTGGAAACAGGTGGAAGCAGTTGCGGGTTAATTGCAGCCTGCCAGGTGAAACCGATCAGGCTGCACAGGAACAAGAGAGAGGGAGAGAGGCTCAGCATGCAGCCAATAAGCTGCATCCTGACAAAAACAAAATAATGGAGGGGAATTACGTCACTTTGGTGTTTCTACGTCACATCCGATAATGATGCGCAGTAGGGGTGTGCAAAATAATCAATTGAAGACACTATCCAGATCATACACAGCCAGTCAGCCACTGGTAACGGCTGTATTTTTTTCTAACAGTGTTCAGTGAAAATATTGCGATGCATCGCAATAATTCAATTATCGTAATGCATCGTGATAGAATCGCATCGTGGCATATGAATCCTGATTTGAATCGAATCATGACTTCTTTGCCAATACCCACCCCTAATGCGTAGTAGGAACGCCCTCACAGTAGGAACTTCTACAGTGGGAACGCCCACACAGCGCTGTAGTTATACATTACTGATCACTGGAGGGAGCTCATCCTGTGAGCCCACCTTCCAAGACACAAGTAATGTTGGATGCCTCAGACTATATACAGTCATGTAAAGAAATATTAGACTACTTTGTTATCCAGTTTTTTGTTCATTTTAATCTAAAATTTTTTCAAAGGCACATTTGTTTGGACAAATTAAATAACAAAAATAGCTCATAAGAGTTTTTTAGATAATTCTTTTTAAGATCGGCAAATGTGTGTTACAAAAACAGTTCACAAGAAGAATATTCATACTCATACATATGCCCATATTATATAAGAATTTAGACAAGGAGCTGATATTTAGCCATTCCCCATGGTTTCCTTGATAATAACCAAAATCGCTTCTACCATCAATAGCTCAATACTGCTCAAAACAGCCTTATGGTGTTTTGTTTTTTTTGGCATGTTTTTGTCACATGATACACACGGGAGTTACTAATTGATAAACCGAAAAAGAAAAGACATTGACATGAAACAGAAGAAAACAAGAATGATCCAATCATTTTCCCCATGCCTGTATGTACTTATTTTACTATATATTTTCCTTTCATTCCCATTTTTTTTCTTTTGTCCTAACAGATGGCTCACATGTGTTTATTACCCGGGAAATTAACAAGGCAGCTCAAAAGCCATTTCAAAGCCAGACACACCCTTTTTACTGCTCTGCACACTGTTGCCTTACTTGGGTGTTCAGCATCTCCCACGTTATATAAAAATGTACCATTCGCAAAGAAACGCAACACTTCACACAAAGACAGTAGACCCATCTCTCCAAGTGGAATTTTTTTTTATGGTTATCTTGTTTAGACCTTGGCAGTCTAAGACACGTCTTAGAGACCCATCTTTATTGCCGATGAAGAACAAATCCTCCCCAGCAGGAGATGAGGAGTGACTACGCATAATCAACATAATTCTTTATGGCCCGGTGTTCAGGTGAAGAGAGTGAATAAAGATAAGATAAGATAAGATAGGCTTTATTGATCTCACAGTGGAGAAATTCACCTCTAAGTAGATGACCTGTAGGAGGGGAAGAGTCAGATAAGTCAATGGGAAAGTCATAAGGTCTACGTGGTGGTAGAGATGTGGCCTTGAGCTTATAGAACACTTTCTTGATATTATATTACTTAGCAAGAACCTTGGCGAGATCATGATCAGTCTCCTCTGTCTCAGAAAAAAAAGAGAGACAGTTTTCAGGGGCCATGTAGATAAACACTCCTGGAACCAGTCTAAAATACCCCTTCCAGTTTAAATGGGGCTTATTTTTCTGAAGCCACGTGGTCCCCAAAACAAGAGGCAACTGAGGGGACTTAATGACAAAAACCTTTTTCCCCATGATGGTTCCCACCTAATGACAGATGTATGTTTTTGTCTCAGAAGTACAGTGGTTAAGAGAATGACCATCAAAAATGCACAAAAATGTTATGTTTCTCTAGTGTGGGAACCAATTTAATGTCCATGGGCCACATGTATGAAGCGTGCATACAGACAAAAAACTAGCGGTGCAATGTTTAACACCTAACTAGGAATATACAAAAATTAATGTCACGTAAAAGTGTTTAAATTTTTTGATCTACCATCTTATTTAATCAACAATACAAATCGACGAAGTACTAAAGCTCACCCAAATTTATTAAAATATAACTTCATTCAGTTTTATTTAATCCAAGTATCAGGGTGGTTGCATGCTGCACCCTGAGCATTTCCTGGCTCCTTCTTCCTCCAGTGCAGCCCTGATTACACTGATCAGTCACACCTGTCAGGCTTCAATCAACCAGGGCTCACTCCACCTGCTCACTCTGCTATATAAGCCTACCTCAGTTTGTTCTTCGTCGTCGGATAGTCTTCAGTCCTCACTCACGCCACGACTGACAAGTCCAGTACTCTCGTTGCTGCGCTGCTGGATCTCTGACCAATGTCCTGGAAACTCTCTCGTCTGCACCTCTCGTTCCACAGCAGCCCAGCGCCTCCAGGAACTCTCTCTGTGCTGCACCACAGGTTCTTCAGCAGTCCTGGCACCTCCAAGAAGTCTCCTCGTGGTCCTGCTCGGATTCCTATCTGGCGTTCTCCAGTTTCCTCCAGTCAGCCTGCTCCTGCACTCATCTCCCATCAGCTCCAGTCCGGTAACAGACTGGTTTTCACCCTCCACAACTCATTATTTACAATAAACTCTCAAAACGAGCTCTGTGTGTGTGTGTGTGCGTGCTCTCTCTCCGGGTTCGAGAAAAATCATGACACCAAGGAGCATCAAACCTGAAAATTTCAGGAGTTGGAACTTTTATGGTTTAAATCTGTACAAAGAAATACGGTCATATTTCGCCTCATACAATAATGTTACACATCCCAAAATGATAGAGACAACCTCAATCAGATGTAAAAATCTATGAATATTCCTGTGCTTCGTCACATATAAAATGTATATCTATCTGTTGTGGATGGCTCTCCCTAATACTACACAGTGGCCTTGACATGAGACAGAACAAATACAGTCTATCCTAGACAATAATCATCCCGCACAGTATCTACGCAGCATTTGGCCTTGCAATCAGCGAAATGTGGATTTCATACACAGACATCATGTCTCCCATCCTCCTATGTCCGAGAGGCCTCAGTGACTTCAGAATAATATTTTTATAACATCTGTGCGCAGAGAACCTTAAAATGCATGTGAATAATATAATGGGCTCTTTCTCGCTGAAAAAAGGGGTAGAACAACAGAGTAATTCCTAACAAGTCAGATGTGATGATTCCTAAGATGGACACAATCACACATGGGTATAAAAAGCTGCATAAAGTGTGTAACTATGGAAAACTATTGGAGCACATCGCTGGGGAGTGTGTTTTCAGAGATCGTGCTGACCTGTTTAAACATGATGATGAGTGGCTTAATAACTTATTGTTATTGTTGAACTGGCACATTACAGATAGAAACCAGGAGGAACTGTGGATGGTGAGTGCTGTTTCAACAAGATGCTGCAGCAGGGGAGGTGCTGAAGAGAGGACCTCCGGCAGAGAGAACAGTTTGTTCAATCTAAGCAGAGATCCACTCACAATGTTTGTATACTGCTTCAGGACCTCTGTATATCACAATCTGACTGCTATGTGAAATATGGCTGCTTCTTTGTAGAATATTTTGGGATCATATTTTGAAAGTCTGCATGATTACCGTTAAAAGACTGGGTGGTTCAATAAATAATATCAACCTCAGTTTGTCATTAATGTAGTGTGTACATGATTTGGGGTTTTGCTCAATAAAAAGTATTTTGAAGCTGCTTGTAACTGAACCTAAACAGCTTTGTTGTCAAGAATCTAGAATCATTATTGTCACCATGTGTTACCATGTTGGCATTAGTTTGAGGCAGACTCCGGATCAGAATGAACATAGATCACATATGCAGGTAGACACAACAGACGTGTGTGTGTGTGTGTCCAGGATATATGGGTATCTTCAATTTGTTCGGTCCCCTGCATGAGATTCAAACAACAGATAAAATATCACTCCTGTTCCCAACAATGTGTGGCTAGACTTACCTGCAACTCCAGTCTTAATGTTTGCTGATGCATACCCTCTTGTGTCCTTACTATGCAACTACAAAAAGCAATAAAGTGAGCCAGGGCCTTAGTCTTATTCAATTTCAGTAAAGAGAAGGAAAGAGGAAAAAAAAGTAAAATTTTACAGGCAGATTTAGAGTCGTTTGAGGTTGTTAGCAATTTATTATCCCTAGTATTCACTCTCACAGGCAGCTTCACAGAGATATAGTATATAGCTTTCTGATATGACAGCCTCTTGACACAGGATATTTTATTTAAGGTGTGGTTTAATTTACTCACAAAAGTTTTACATTCACAGACATGTGTAAATGCATTTTTGTTCAAAAATTGTAAAACTCCAAGCAAGTCTATTCTAAGGCTTTGTTTTTAATCTCATCCAACAATAAATGACTAAGACAATCTGTGAGACCACATTAAAGCTGCAGTAGGTAACTTTTGTATAAATGTACTTTTTCAGATGTTTGTTAATACTATATCTGTGTCCTGACGGTAAACTATGAGACAGATAAACTGTGAAACAAATCAAATTCTTATGGCTCCTCGCAGTGGTTCTAATTTGTAGAATTATTTTTTTTCTGGCTCTGATTCATTGTCCACAGTGTCAATCGCTCTTGTGTGGTGTTTCTCGCACCTCCTCTTCTGCACAGCGCTGCCATCATTCAAGCGAAAGATTGCCAGTGAGCCGCAGCTATGTGGCGAAATGGTGAAGGAACAACCTGCTCTACAGGATAACTCTGGAGTGGGACCTGCCATAAAGACAGGTAAATGTTGATGCAGCACGCTAGGCTCCGCTGTGGAGGCAGGGCTGCAGCACAGTGGGTTAGGACCTGTAAATAAAAATTATTTTGTGAAACATGTCATGCTGATGCCATCGAATTCTCAAAATCCCTGCAGCAGCTTTAGGAGACAACTTGGCACACAGACTGAACTGTTTGCCCAATCTTCTTTTGAGAATAGCGGAAGCTCATTCAGGCTGCATGAAGAAAATGTATGTCTAGAAGAACTGCAAGACTCAATTGGATTTAGGTCTGAACTTTGACTGTGTCATTCTAATGCATGGACAAGCTTTCATCTAAACAATTTGATTGTAGTTCTGTTTCTAAGATTATTGCCATTGTCCTGATTGAAAGCAAATCTAAGCCCAAGTGTTAAGGCTTTTCCAACCTCAAAAGGAATTTCTTACAGTATTTTATTAATATATTTATAGCTCCATTCATATTTTCATCAACTCTGATCAGCTTGTCGTAGCGTCACCCTTTCACTGATGAAGAAAAGCATCTCCACAGCAGAATGCTGGCATCACATATTTCAACATGGAGATTACATGCTCACGATAGCAATTATTTATTTCACAACCTTTTAAACATTTGAACAGGGGGGGAAAAAAAGGAAAAAAAAGGAAAAAAAGAAAAAAAAAGAAAAAAAAGAGGAACATTTTTTTTAACAGGTAATCGGTACTTTTTATTTTCTTCACACAGGTAAATTTCTGTATAAATTACAACATAGTCTGTACAGGGTACTGTAGTGAAAAGGAAACAGTCTGGGGTCCCTCAGGTTTCAAATGGTGGTCATAAAAGGTGATAAATCAGATGTGTAGAAGGGAGCCTGATTAATGAATGTCTCGCCTCTAAAGACTTACTTAGCTTTGAATATCATTTTTATCCAATTCTCCACAGGCTTTTTGCTTTTTTAATGTAAATTTCACATAAATGCCTGCCAGAGTTTATGGTATCTCAATTTATATAAAGAATGGATTAACTAAATAGCATTGTTTAAACAAAACATAGTGCTCTCCTTTGTATAATTTCCGAGCAGCTTTTGTAAAAAGAAACCACACCTCTCATGACATTTCACCTGTCCTTTCTTTAAACGCATGTACTTCCTGAAAGTCAAATATATTTCAACTACACTTTAGTGTGACATTTGAGGGCTTGCAAAACGTAAATAGAGCTGTAACATTAACGCTGATATAAGGTAAGACTTGGTTCTGTTAAACATAAATTCATAAATTGAGGAAAGGCCTTTGTGTATTAGGTTAATGATAAAACTTTAATATTAAATACTATTCTCCTGATATAGTGAGAAAAGGACCTATTCAAAGTGCATGAATGGACATAACCTGCCCATGAGCAACCAAGCTTATTTGCCAAATTTAGCTGTAATTCAATTACTTCATTGTTGCTTATTATTATCAGTTCAATAGCAGTTTTTACAGATATTTGAAATGTAAAATAAAATTTGAATTTCTTTGTTTTTTCACCACATTTCTTACAGGCAGAAACTAACTCCCGCTGAAGAATCAAAGATCTAGAATGACATTTAAAAGGAAAATGCTGATTATCCTTTCTATTCTGACTGTAATAGGCTTTTTTTTAAAGTTCGATTTCAGGGAATGGCTTCCGCCTGCGGACGAAAAGTTACAATATCTGAGCTCCCAGGACAAAAATCTACTGGAAAAAAATGTACAGGAGAAAATCCTACAAAACAAGAGCTCACAGGCTAAAAATTTACAGGACAAAATCCTACAAAACCAGGGCTCACAGGACCAAAATCTACAGGATGAAAACTTACTAGAAAAAAAATTCCCAGAAAAAATCATACATGATACAAATGTATGGAACAGTAGTTCTCAGGACAAAAATTTACAGAACAGAAACATAACAGAAAATAAGGGCCCCTGTGGTTGTGAGAAATGTTTTTCTAAAGATGATAAGTTGCTTATGAGTAGTCTGAATCCTTCCATCGAACCATTTTTAACTGCAACCACAAAGCTCTCTGAGGATATTTTCCAGTGGTGGAAGGTAAGCTATTACCATCAAAATTTTGGGAGGATTACGGTGGGAATTCCTGTCTCTCTTTTCATGTGGGTCTTTTAAACTAGTCTAACAGAATGTGTTTGGTGGGTGTAACAGCGCTTACAGTATGAAAGACGTGACTTCAATTATTACAAAGCGACAGTGGCCAAGTTGTTTACGATGTTCCCACCCATTCCCAATCTTGGAGAGCCCCGTCCGGACACATGCAGGACTTGTGCTGTGGTGGGGAATTCTGTTAATTTGAAAGGATCGGGCTATGGATCTCTAATAGATCATCACAACATCATTATAAGGTAAAGGTTCAGTTGGAAAATGTTTTTTTAAAAAAAAATAGAATAACGTAAAATTGAATTTGTTCTACTGTGCTATTCAGAATGAATGCTGGTCCAACCAAAGGCTATGAGGAAGACGTTGGGACAAAAACGACTCATCACGTCATGTATCCAGAGAGTGCTGTAGATTTAGATAATTCGACTCATCTTGTAGTGTTCGCTTTTAAAATACAAGACCTTGAGTGGCCCATCAAGGCCTTGACAACAGGATTTTATGCAACGTGAGTTCTTGTTTTGCGTACCTCTGACATGGTTTGAGCTACCATTGTGGTTGTTTCTCTTTGCATGCTGACTGCATCAACAACAAATTTTATTTTACATACTATTTCTTGCCACAGAGTAAGGTAACCTCAGCTCTTTTAATAAAACCAAACTGTCAGTTTGAGTTATTGCTCCACTCGGGTTCGGAAAATACCTATTAGCTGAGCAAAAAATTCCCTTCACAGGACACCAAAATGCAGATTAACAAATCAAGTCCCTTGGAACATTTGTCATGTTAAGGATTATGTACAGTGAAATCATACAGTCTCATTTACATTAACTGCAAAGACTTGAATCTTATTTATTTTTTTTTCTTGAATTTTATTTCAAATCATGTCAAACTGTTTTAACAGGTCATATAGGAAAGTAACACCTAAAATAAAAGCCAACAAAGATTTGGTGAGTATGGTGTTGAATGTAATCTACATTGTTGACTGCAATCATAACCATTCAACACATTTGAAGGCTAGTCCTTTTTAACAGGTCATGGTGCTCAATCCAGCTTTTATGAAGTATGTTCATGAGGTTTGGCTGAAAAGGAGGGGAACATATCCATCCACTGGCTTTATGGCATTGGTTCTTGCTCTTCACATATGTGATGAGGTAAGACTTTCTGATTTTGCACTTCCTGATCATTTTCCTTCTGTAAATTGATTGATGGTGGAAATAAGAAAATACTGTGATGGTCTTCAAAAACCACCAACCCATCCCAATGCCTAAAGATCAAGTTAAATTTGCAAAAGAACCAGTTTTGCAGCCAATTAAGATAAACGGAACATTAAATAACTATCCATTCTGACCTCTTTAAAGGGGCCATTACATCACTGTATAAACTATTTCATGTAGTTGATATTGCTGGAAATGTAAATTCTCAAAGAATTTCATTAAAAAATTAACATCATATTTTTGTAGAGGGTTGTTTTGGCATGCCAGATTTCCCTCCTCAGTGATAGGGTCAGATACAGGTACGATATGTGGATCTACCTTGTTGACTTCATTCGAATTGGCTATAACCATATTTTGGAAACTGGTCAAATGCGCACGCTCCCGCTATCCACACCTTTCAACACTTGCAACACTTGCAACACTTGCAACACTTCATCACAAATCCATTATTATGGTATTATGGCTAGTGGAAGTATTTGTGTTACATGATGGCCTATTTATGTTACAGGATGGCACTGCCTGTGATGATGCCGAATGGCATAATAAATTAGGGTTAGGTTATAAAACAATATCCCATGCTTTGAAAAGACCACTGTCCAACCCATCATCAACACATAAAAACTGTGAACCTACCAGAACATTGTCATCAACCTGAATAGACATGCTCCCCATGGAAAGTATTTCATAACGAAGAAACCAATAGCAGTGGTTCTCAGCTCAGTTTGGAGAATCATTTAACGGGCCAATTATCATGTACTCCATGAATCTTATAAAGTGACAAGATGGAAACCATAAGAAGATTAATTTAAAGAGGACATATGTTTTTTAAGTTCTTCCTTTTCACATTTGTGACAGACCACAGCAAAACCAGTAACACATCTCCCCGGGGTTTGTGTTATTTACAGATTCTGAAGATTAGTGAGCAAACAGGTGTCAAACTTGGATGTTTCCAAGAGCTGTTCATTTGAATTACTTTGCATACCTTGGAGCAAGACCTCCCACCCAGCCCTGCCCGTCAATAGAGGGTCCATGTAATCTCACTGCACAATTTTTCTATGTAAAGATAATTTACAGCACTGCAATATAATAGTCGTACATTTGTGCATTGAACAAAAATTACACCACCACTTAATTTTACAGTAACACACACACACACACACACATAAAGTAAAAAACAGTTGTCATTCACAAAATTGGTAAGTGTCAAGTGTTTAAGGTTTTTATCTCGGTGTGTTTTTTCATGTTTGCACCTTGCATCAGGCACAATGGCATTGTTGCTCTTTAATAGCTTTATTGTGTTTTTTAAAGGAACTTTTCAAAAACAGCACATTCTGGGGACTTATTAAGATAACAGTTGTCACTGTCTAATTTTGTAGAACAGCATTCGTCAGCACCTGCCCTCCTCTAGACGCTCCACGCGCTTGGGGTGCACAAGTGCTGGGGACAGCCGGACCCTCTGAGCACATATCTCTCTCCCAGACACTCCGCACTGGGACCGGTTGGCTCAAGAGACCCTGACGACACAATGCAATATAATAGCCAACTGTGCCTTCATCTCAGATTCAGATATTTCAAAAATGGTGCCCAATTACCTGGCTTCTCTGTGGTCTCTGCCAGATCGTTGTCTTCCTCCTTCTCCAACACAATGCAACACAAGCTCGCTTCATCATGTAGGGAGGCCATCCTCTGAAAAGCTGTCAGCTCGGGTGTGCCCTTACCCCCACATGTGGCTGACTCTTTTTCACTTTTTCACTTCAGCCATGGCCCTCTTTGTGCCATTCGCTGCATTCCCATTAGTGACAATGTGTTGCCACTATGTGAACTTCCTTTTGTTTGTCACGCCACTATCGTGACTCCCAAACAGGATGTGTTGTCAACTCCATAACTCACTCACGGACACATCTATTTCTGTCCTTGTAAAACTGCGTTTTTTTTCCGCTCTCTGTTTGCCATTGACACCCATGAAGTGTAAACGATCAGCTGGCACATTTAAATACACATCAACATTCATGAGATGACTTGCATTGACCATTTATAAGTATCTCTGGGCATGTAGAGGGCTGAACCTGGTATGCAAACCATCAAGTACAGCCGTGATCTATAAAGGGAAATCGCGTGGCGACGTACGTGTGCATGGCTTTATAAATCAGTTTATTTATTTTTTGTTACGTACACCTTTTTTTTACCGTACGCACACTTTTAGTATGGATTCCACGCAATGCTTTATAAATAAAACCCCAGGACTGTGTCCGAAGGGCACAATTCTCCTTTCTTTTCCCACAGCATTTACATGTAAACATTACGTATCATCCCCATTTCACTGTATTGGTCTTCTTCTAACGCCAGCTGGAAGCTGTGGAATGTTCGCCAAAGTTATACAGTCGCGCATTAATTTTTTCCACTTCAGCTCTCCTGATTCACAGTGTGAAGCGAGTCCGGCGTCGCCATCCTGGTGAGCATATAGTCCCACAGCAGAGCACTGTGCATGCTGCAGTTTAGTCCATCTTCATGAATTACATAAGGTCATAGTTTCTCTTTCAAACAGTGAAAAGTAGCAATGTGTTTTCTTCAAGTATGTAGCCTATTGGCAGACATGGAGCTACACAAAGGCGGTATACAAATGAGTGCTTTCATATATATATATATATATATATATATATATATATATATATATATATATATATATATATATATATATATATATATTAGGGCTGGGCAACGATTAAAATATTTATTCGCGATTAATCGCCCTGATTAATCGTCCTGATTAATCGCGATTAATCGCATTGTATTCACAAACTCCAAGAATGAATTCAAAAGTAGTATAAACAGCACTTTTATTTTAATGTTCTACTGCCATATGAACAAAAGTGTTGTAACATTTGTAGCACTTATCAGTAACACATATTTAGTGTAAAGCTCAACTTAAACATGTAAAACAAAAAATAGCAATAATAATAAATTAAAGCTTATTGCCACTGACAGGGAATTCTCTTTATGGGGAAAAAAATCTACCAAAAACAGGCAATTTCTGAGGTAACAGCAGGGAGCAGCATTACCATTTTATGTTCAATACCAAAGTTTAACTTGGCCGTGGTTAAAACTAACTTGTTTCTGTAATATTTGATGCTGGAAGAACTTTAAACTGAAATGCTTGCTAACTCGATATGCTTGCGTTGCTTGCGTTTATTTGACGTTGACACACGGTTTTTTGTTGTTGCTTTCTCGCGTGTATATAGTGAATGGCAGGGAAAAACAGGCAAAAACACATGGATACTTTGAAACGAGAAGCGACTTCACCGACGGCGTCTAAGCAGACCCCCCCGCTCCGCTCCGCACAAAACTTGTTCCGTTCGCCAACTCACCGCCTCGCCTAAGCAAATTCCTGCGGGAAACACCGCCTTCCGCATGTCGGCTTTGTTTTTTTCCGGCCAGCACCTTTCTTCCTCTTTGAATCTGAGGCTGGGCTGACAGCGAGGTTATTGCCGCATTATCGCCACCTACTGTTCTGATTCAAACCCCTACACCGCAGCAACAGACCTTCACAAAATAAAAGCATGTGAGCAACATGCGTTAACGCGCGTTAAAGAAAATATCGCCGTTAATAGTCTAATGAGTTAACGCGAAATTAACGCGTTAACTTGCCCAGCCCTAATATATATATATATATATATATATATATATATATATATATATATATATATATATATAATATATATATATAATATATATATATATATATATATATATATATATATATATATATATATATATATATATATATATATATATATCTCCCAGACATTTGTACACAATGTACAAAGCACTGTGGAGATAATTCTGTTTGTAGCTTTTGGCAGTGGGGGGCTATTGTAATATCTTTTCTTTTGGAGAGCCACACTCTCTGTCTCCATCACTGTATTTACCTACCTGAAGGTTCATTATGTTTGTAAACTTATGCCTGAGGACCAAGTATCTAAAACCACCAGTATCTTGTTACATTGTCACTATCAGTGTCTCATTAGCAGTAGGACACTTTGTACAAAAATCTAAAGATGAAGCGTATGGCATTTTCATAATGGGCAGGTTCTCTCCTAAGGGTTGAACTGTTCTAGCTGCTGAGTTTTTTTGTAGCGGAGACAAAACAAGGCCTCATGTACCGAAACTCAATTGAATGGAAAACAATATAGGAAGGTACCTGAGGGAAAACGTAATCATATACATTATAAGTACAACCAAGCAAGATCAAGTTGCGATCTTCCAGCCAGTCTGCAGCAAGTATGTAAAGATGGTGTATGGATGGATGGACGGATAAAATTCATTATTAGTGGTAAATGCCAAAATTTCATTATGGTTGCATAACTACAATAAAGACTCTTGATTCTTTCTTGACTCTGAATCGCATTAAATTGTAATTAATTGTCTGAGACGAGCACACACAAAAACACATATTCTTAAATATATCTCAATATTTATACAATGACATTTTTCAACATCTGCATTTTACTTTTAATTAAATACCGATTTGATGTTTCCCTTTATTTTTTTCTCTCCTTCCTGGGAAAAATCTGCTATTAATGCCATATGTTTTGCTATTATTGTGGCCTTCAAGTCTCTCTTTTGATCATCTTGTTTTCTGAAGTAATAAAACCACAGTCATACATGTTCATCTCTTCTAATTTTAGAAATGAGAAAAGTTATCCTTTGGTCATTTTTGTGCTAGACAGAAAACCTTGACTTGAAAAGAAAACATCAAGATCAACATTTTACTGTTACCACTGAATTTTAAGCTTTGCTGACCCACAAAAATATTGGTATGTTCAAAGGTTACACCACAGCAGTGATTTTATTGTATGCAATTTGATTGCAAAAGTGATATCTCATGCGTTCATTGGAATGCATTCTGTCATTTAATTATATCATTTTGGGGCACATTTTTTAATGTCATTTCAAGTAGGAATTAATATTTGCTAACGTACAGATAGTGAAGGAGTCTGCATCATGGGAAGTTAAAGTCAGAATAGTATGTTGCATATCGTAGAGCCAGTTGAAAAGGAATAAAGTTCCATTACAGATTGTGGAGCAGTATAAGGACCAGGCAACCAATTGCCCTGAATGATTTGACTATATCAGTTGCCATTGGAAAAAGAACAAAGCACCAGAGTAGTCTACATACCATTGAATTCAATAATAATAATAATAATAATAATAATAATAATAATAATAATAATAATAATAATAATAATACATTTTATTTAAAAGACATCTTTCTGGACACTCAAGATCACTGTACAAAGAATAGATAAAAACACATGAATATCAATAACAAATCAAAATACAGAATAAAGACCATTTTAAACAAAGGCTGGGACAGGGACATTGATATCAAAGAGAATAGACAATCTTAAACAGATGAGTTTTGAGGTGTGATTTAAAATGGAGGAGTGAGTTTGTTATTAAAATGAACAAAAATCTGTTTGTCTGGGGGGTTTTTTTTGTTTGATTTTTTTGTGTGTTCCCAGGTCGATGTCTTCGGATTTGGAGCAGACAGCAATGGGAATTGGAGCCATTACTTTGAAGTTTTAAAGAACAAAAAATATGGATCTGGCATCCATTCTGGAACAAACGAGTATACAGTCCTGAAACAGCTGGCCAATGAAAAAACAATCAAGCTTTATAAAGGATCGTGATGTTTTTTTTTCCAGAAAGCAAATCCCAACTCGCTCAGCCCTGATTATTAGTGACGTAGTTGTCTAAGCTCTTTATAAATGAAAAAAAAAAAAAAAAAGTACATCTTTTGGCCTCCCTACTTGATCTTCACAAACATCGAACATCTTTCGACATGTTTGTGGTTCGGTGAGGGCTTTGTAGGAGGGCATGACTTTCGGCAGATAACAGAAAGGCTGTACAGCATACTGAAATGTTTTATCATTTACAAACCTGTTTTATAGCATTTGCTCTCACGAACCTTTGACGCAACATACGTTGCTAAAATAAATAAACAATGAGAGATATTGATCATCATGTTATATTGAAATTCGTTTCTGGCAGAAAATTATAAATCAAGCATACAACCAATAACCAGTGCATCTCTAGCAATACCTTATTACTTTGAAAAAAGTGACCAACCAGTAAATAACTAAAAACACGTCACTTTGTCACTGTTGTATAAAAAACATATATTTTGAATATGTATCATAGGTTTGACACCTCTTCCTTGTTGCAGCCTCTGGTTCCATTTTTCATCCAAAAAGCAAAATGACAAAATTTTCAGCTCTTCTGAACTTTTGACTGCTTTTTTTTTTTTTTTATTAATATATTAAATCACTTATTGTTTTTGGTAGTAGGTATGTGTTGGTATTGGTTGGTATTACTTTTAACTTTTGACATGTTTTACTATTTTGAAAACTTTAAAACTCAGTTGCATTCAGCTTGTATGAAAAGTACTAAACAAATAAAGTGATTGTCAAACTAACATTTAAACCAAATCTAGCGATCTAAACTGGTTATTTCATCAACCATCAGCACTCTGAGCCTCTGCGGAACAAGATGTGTTGAAATATTTTCGTCTGTGACGAAGTAATGAGCAGGTGCACATTTCACAGACAGGTTAATGTTACGTTCAGTTTACTTTGATCATCACCTGCTTTTGAAAAGCTCATATGTTCATTACCATGGTGATCAATGGGATCGTCATTGTTTGTCAGGCTGAAGACATGGCGTCATGGTACATTTACAGACATAAATGCAAACACATTCAAAGCAGAAGCACAAAGCTGAATGTCAAATATTGACATGAAGAATGTTGGTTAGACATTACCTACCAATAGATCTAAAAATGTATTTAAAAATATTAAATTAAATTACATTAAATTAAATATTTATTAAATTAAATAATATTATGGATTTATTTTCATAAATACTGCTGCACTTGTTTGGAGAACACCCAAAGATTTTGAACAAAAAAGACAACAGTGGCACGTCATTTCCAAGTAGAGTGAATTGTTATGCAGGCGGAGACAGCTTACCAAACCTTTTCAAATGACATGATTGAGCTGGTGAGATATTTCTGTATATAATTTGATGTGTGTTGACAAATTCAATGATGCTTGACACTGTAAAGTTTAATTTTGTTGTGTAACAGCACTCTCTGATAGATGACTCTTTGAAAGACTGCCACAAATCAAATATATATTAAATAGATAATATAGCTAATTTACTTTTTCAGACTTTTAAACATTGTTTTTTGTTTCAGGATAATACAAAATTGCAAATAGACATGTTGTTCCTTCCTACTTCTATTTTGTATGTGGAAACAAATTGTTTTGCTCCCATGCTATTAAAGTGTTTTACTGAAGTGTGATAAAGAGTTGTATCAAATGTAATACATTATTTATTCAGCTGAATATCACAATCTAATATAATACACTATATTTCATTTTATTTTGGTTCTGACATTTATAAGATTATGAACTCCGACAAAAAAGGTAAACCTTGGGCCCCAAAATGACCAAAAATGAAATGGTAGAAGGGATCCCCAGGGGAATCTTTTCTCCTGAGGCAATTTTTTTAAAGCTTGGTAATTTTACTTTCTAATAGATTAAGAGAATAAATTTGCTGTTTGATCACCACATCTCCACCAATTTGCCTTCCAAAGTTTAAAGTTTACGTAAAAAAAATCTTTAGGCAATAAAGCTTTGAGGTCTTAATGGGCCGATAGCATTCAACATAATGGGTGTAGCTTTATTTTGGTAAGTAAATACATTGACTGTTGTATTAAAATAAAAAAGTAAAAGTATACAAAAGTACAATCTATGTATCAGCAGAGGTGTTGTATAGTGTTGTTCTGGTCAGAAATCCAAAGTTAACCAGGTTTAAAGCGGTGAGGAGCCTCACTGACATATTTCACTTAGCTGAGTTTAATGGTCCCTTAATAATAGAATCAGCTCAGACTGATTAAACCAGAATATCAGGAAAAGCATAGTGGCAAAAACGAGACACAGACACGAACACACAAAAAAAAATTCTTTTGAATACACAGCCATGGCAACAAAGTGAACACATCAAACTGAGCCTGCCAGCATTCTCAAATACCTTGCTGTACTAGTCACCTACGGGATTATGTGCTTCTCAAAACTGGAAATCATTTAGCGCATATCTTCTGTCCCAACCAAAACCAATGACTTTAAATCTTTCTTTTAAAAATATTTATTCAAGATGTTTTTTTTTTAATTAGTTATTTAATGTAAGACAGAGGATAGACATTTTATCCCAAATTAATGTATTTTTTTCAACTGCAAGAACTGCTTGAAAAGTAGCTCTGTTATGGAAAAAAATGGAAAGTAGCTCTATTTTATCACTTTGTATAGGTAAACGTGTTTGCTTTTTCTCCTGCAGCTGCAGGTTGTGACCGTATGACTACATTGTGTTCCACCCTGCTGAAAACAGGTTCAAAGTTCCACAATTTTCAACGTTTCAAACTAAAGTTCCAAGTCGTATGTACAAGAGGCATCACACCTCTTTTACATACGGCAGGGATAATTATTCTGTTTAGTTAGAACAAATGCTGAGCAACCTCTGACATATGTCTGATCTCTGTTCTCAGTTCTTGCTAGAATTATTAAAATGATGACTGGATGGTGAACACTGATCTCCTTTTGTTAATTAAGGATAATAATTAATATTGTCCTATCACAATCCTTCATTATCACATGAAATATGTTAGTGTATTTCAACATTTCTTTCAAGAAGTAGATAATACAAGATTGACCTTCCTTCTGCTCTGTTCGTTCATGTAAAAGCTTTTGGAAGTAAACATGTGTTGTAAAATTTAGCAAATGCATGAACAAATAAAGTTCAAAGTATCATTTTCCTTTAACAGTTATGTGATAAGTGCTACACACAGGTTTGCTTTTAGGGACTACTCAGTCTAAATATGTCCAGAGCACTGACTTTGTGTATTCTTGGCACAAAGCCAAGCTTGGTCTTAGTGGGGGCTGGACTTCCCTGGCGAGAAAACCGGTTTGTTGCGTTAACAGACAAATTCTCAATGTTACATGTCATGGCAAAAAGGGTGTCTTGTTCATAAACTTGAAGAATGTGGTTCTGGTGCCCATTTTGCATGCCCTAGGGTGATGTAATGCTCAGTGCGAAATGAATGTGACGAGTCAGCCCCTTGAGGCAACGATTTTCATCTAATAACAAGGTAGGCTACTTCCTCTTAATTGGGGTTAAGGGATGGGTAGGGGCACGATTAAAACTTGTCATAAACGAACTTCCTCCAGAAGGTGGTTAAACTCTGCCATAGAAAATAACTGAGAAGATCAGTTGTTGCTTCTCTGTTTCTGCATTGAAAGGGTTAATTTGATCATACCCCATGGACCTCTTTGGCAAACCTATCAAACACTGTAAAAAAAGTAAAATGTTCATGTTAGATCTATCCTCCAACAATAATCTGCCACATAATATTACAATATAGTACAATTATTATAATTAATTTAATGAAGTAATCAGAAAATGGATGGATGGATGGATATAAGTAATGAATTTAAGTTAATTAATATAAGTAATTAAAGTAATTATTTAATTTAATTATTATTAATTATACTTAATTAATTATAATTATATTTAATTATATTAATTAAAATATATCATATACAACTTTTTCATACTGTTGCATTATTTAAATACCTTTGTGTACTATTATCATTATTAATGTCAGTATTTTTTAACCATCATATTTATCCCTATAATCATTATTGTGCTAGCAACACTCACAAATATGGACTTTGTAGGATAATTACTAACCCTACTTTCTCATCACCACACATTATAAACCAGGCATCTTTACTATTTACTACCTACACTATTTTATGGAATACATTTTATTTTATATGCAAAATATATACTATATATTTCAACCCTGATCCAGGTAAAATAATTTATTTAATTAGTTATGTATTAATTCATTCAACTCTAACGTAATGTGTATTCCAGCACTCACACACTCTGTGCAATGCTTGGGAATTGAAACTAAACTGTCTGCTGTTTGTTTCCTTTTAATTTGTAAAACATTAAAATCTTATCAGAGTAAATTAACTTAGTAGGTCATTAAAAATCTCAGTTTAGTCTATTGAACAAATGTGTCCTCCATCCAACACAGCATTTACAAAAACATTTTATCCTGGCTTGAAAATTCACAATTCTGTTTTTGAGGGCGGTCCTGGAAAAAACCACACCTCTACACCTGTGACAACTAATCCTGTTCGGTAGGAAAAGCAAATAATCTGTCTAGAAAGGAAATCTATTACAGTACAAGCCAAATGAGAATAATCTCCGATGCCTTAGAGTAGTTGTGTTCAGAACCATTGTCACTTACAAGGTAAGACCTAAAATAAATTGCTACATCATCTGAATTAGATGCATTATGCAATTTGTGTTGATGACATTTTTATATGATTCTTTCTGTTTGCTATTTACTTATTTTGTAAATGACTTTGTAACTTTTTTGAGATATACTACATAAGTAAAGCTGTATTAAAATACCTTCCACATAACGCAAAGTTTTTTTTTCAGCATATTGTGCGGCAAGACTGCACAATATGCTGAAAAAACAAGATCAAGAACTCACTGTTTCATTTATTTCTCCAGATGCAGCTGTACACTTGAAGCTTTTCCCATTCTCACATCCAGGATGGCTGTTAAGCCAAAAACTGCTATTACCCTGCTTTGTGTTACCACCATTGGTTTGGTTGTTTTAAGACTTGCCTCTTTGGATTGCAGTGGATATTTACAGCTTTGGGACCAAAGCTTCTTTGCTTGTGCTTCTGATGGAAATGATAATGTGCTATTTGTTCGCCGTCTCAACCGGTCAATTGAACCATTTTTGTCTGCAAAGACAAAGCTCTCAGAGGAGACTTTTAATTGGTGGAAGGTATGCTGACACATGCTTTAATTAAGATGTGGTTTGAAAATGGGTCTAACAACATGTTTGTGTTTTCCAGCGCATACAGATTGAACAACGTAACTTCACTTTCTATAAAGCAACAGTGAGCAAACTATTTGAGATATTTCCACCTGTTATTGATCTTGGGAAAGCCTGTTCTGCCAGGTGTAGGACTTGTGCAGTGGTTGGAAATTCTGTTAACCTTAAAGGATCAAGTTATGGACGTTTGATAGACTACCAAGATATTGTTATAAGGTGAATATTCAGCTCTTGATTTTGAAATAAAACAAAAAAAGCTCAAAGCTAAACTGTTATGGTCTTTCTTTGGTGTTTAGAATGAACTTTGCTCCAGTCAAAGGCTATGAAAAAGACGTTGGGACCAAAACAACTTATCGTGTCATGTACCCAGAGAGTGCCATGGATTTAGATAACTCCACTCATCTTGTGCTGTTTCCATTCAAAATACAAGACCTTGATTGGCTTATCAAAGCCTTTACAACAGGATTTTCTGGGAGGTGAGTCTTAGGCCCTTTCCACATAAAGACGAACATGGTAAATTTTAATGAATTATTAAGAAAAATGTGCATCTACAAAAGAGGATACAGCACCACAGAAAATGTGGAAGTAGGTATTCCTGGCCCCCTGGCAGCACAGTGACACCGTTACAGACACAAAAAACAGAGATGCGCAGATAACTCATGCAAAGTAAACATAGAATTATGACAGGAAATCACACACAAAGATTTATGCATGTTCAATATGACCGTAATCAGGGTTGACAGGGGACATGCAGTGTAGAGCGGGCTTGTTAGAAAGGAAGAGCCTGAGGATGCTACTGAGAGCCATAGAAAAGCCAATACTTGCCTTTGCATGAACGTAACATTGAATGGCACCATGTTTATTGCTATTTGTCAGAGTGAGACACACACGGGCAACAGAGAGAGATGGAGCTATGACATTATCATTTAAGAGAAGATGTGGCTCACATGTGCACACAGGAACATAAAACCGCCCTTTTGAATTTTTTTCCACTATGGGACCTGTTTTACAAAATCATGATCCCCCAAAATGGTGGATCAATGAGGACAGCGTAAATGATAAAATGCATTTAGAGACATCTAATCTCATCTCTGTGTAGGTGGGCCTTATTTTTTATGTCATGTAAGGGGTTTGTTTAGTCAATCAATCAATCAAATTCAATTGTAAATTCTAATTACAATTTTACTGTTAAGTGTTATTGTAAATACTTTTTTCTGTTCCAATATTATACCCTGCTGTTTCCACAGATCATATGCACCATTAAAATCCAAAATTAAAGCCAACAAAGATTTGGTGAGTACGGCATTAAACAAAGTACACTTTATCTTTAATGGCAAATGTAAAAAGCTTGATTTTTAATTAGAATCCTTTGAAACAGGTGAAGGTGATCAACCCAGCTTTTATGAAGTATTCGCATAAGGTCTGGCTAGAGGGTAAAGGAACCTATCCATCCACCGGCTTTATGACTTTGATTCTTGCGCTTCATGTTTGTGATGAGGTAAATATCAATCTTCGTTTTAAGTATTATTATTTAGTGGGTACTGTAAAGTATTTGGAATTTAGTATGTCTGTTATAACTTTTGCTTGTTATCAATAAACATTTCAATAGAATTGGATTTGGATCAGAAACAGAGTAAGAGACCACTAAATTTTACAAGACCAGGGATCAGGAAATAAATAGTTTTATGATTATTTAACTTTTTTTAAAAAAATTACAAAAGGAAATTAGTAAATGAGGGAGCCAAATGTTTGGGATAACCAAATTAACCTAAACAACAGTGGACATGTCTGAGGAAATCTTCCATGTTAAGCTTATAAAATGTATTATTTTTGTTTGTAATTCCAGGTCCATGTATTTGGTTATGGAGCAGACAGTGATGGAAACTGGAGCCATTACTTTGAAGTACTGACAAACAAAAATCTTAAGACGGGACCACATCCTGGACATCATGAATATAATATACTGCAACAGCTGGCTAATGAAAAAACAGTGCAGCTTTATAAAGGGATGTGAGGGGTTGAAAGCACTTTACTGTTTTTATAAACAAAAAAATGTCAATGTCAGTCACTGAAGACAGTATTGTCTCAATCACAGCATTTTATGGCAAAGTGAAAATATCCTGCTTTTCTTTTTAAATTGGTAGCTGCTGTGTCTGTGAGAAACAACATTGACATATCTTACCAGCTGAACTATCAAAGAGTCATATGAAAACAGAGTAAACATGCTAACCTTGGCCTAGCGCCTTAAGAAACTGCACAACTTGAAAACATCATCATCTGGTACAAGACATGGGTTTACTCAAGACTGAGGGTGTTGAGTCAGACATATGTATAAAAGAACAAATGGTAAAGCTGTGCATGTTTTGTGTGACATGTTGTCAGAGTACTTTACTCTAACAGCTTATCAGACAACACAAGCATGCATGACATAATGTACAATGAATGTCTTAATCAAGTAACAAAGTTGGACCAGTAAATTTAGGCTCTCATGCAGAAAGTTTGGTTGAGACAAAGGAACATATATTTCTCAAATAAAGCAGATAATAAACTGTAGCTCCGTGAAATTGGTGTATATGTTACCTCCAATAAATTATTTTTTATCACGACTTTGATTATTCATTATTATTTACATTTCATTTTTAAATGATATTGTTTTTGTCTTAGTGGGTGATGTTTAGTATTTCGAATTTAACATTTGCATTGTGACCTTGGCTTTTATCCACCCTTGCTTGTTATCAATATAAAATTTAAAATATTTGGGTTTTGGAATGAGCAACTGATTTGAAAGTAAAATTTCAGACGGTCAGCATGTCATCATGGCATGACAAGCAGTTGCATGTGTGCTACAACTGTCTGATGAAGTTGATATTAAAACAAATTTGTGTACATATTATGGAAAAAAATTTTGGACTTAAATAAGTCTTTTACTCATTGCGACAAAAAACAAAACCAGTCTCATCTTGTATAAGTTTGCATACATGCAAACAGTACACAGATACCGAAAACTGATGGCTGTTACTATGGTTCACAGAAGCTTTGTTTGCAACTTTATTAAGTGACCTGGTTTAACTTCTACTGCTTGAATGGGGCTTCACTGTGACTAAGGGTGGTGTGCTACATCTAAAAACAATTTGTGTATTGATTGAATTCCTATTTTACCAAAAATGTTTCTCACTGGGGCCTTAGTTGTGATTGTACCAAGTAAAAACAGTAAGTGACTTTAAAGGTACACTGCATGGATTGATTACATGAAAGCCTATGAGTCAATGTGACACACATGGATCAATCAGGCAGTTAAGCACCACAAACAAACCAAAACACTAAAGATAAACAATTTTACACTGTTTTATCCAAAACAAATTTTCTTTGCCCAGACACAATCTCGTATTGGTGTACCATTCTGTTGAACATGAGAGCACATTGAGTTCAGAGAGCAGAGAAGACGTTGCGGCCACTTTCAGTTTGGCAGCAAGGGTGAGCATCTACTTGGACACGCGCTTGTGTGAAGCGTGCAGAGCTGCAGCTTCAAATGTCGTCTTCCTCATGGCAGCGGGCAGAAAACTGTTTTGCAATTAGATAAATGTGTCTCTTCTTGGAGAATCTTTGGATTAGATTTTGTCTGCAGAAGGTTGCACTGCCACTTTTTTGGCTGGGGTACAGTTACTGCATAAATAATAGGAACACCTTTAGTAATAGTAATATCATCTTTATTGTCATTGAAACATACATTACAATGTTGTTCTCTGCTTATAACCCATCACCCTTGGGGAGCAGTGGGCTGCCATGTGCGGCACCCGGGGAGCAATCTGGGGTTGAGGGTCTTGCTCAGGGACCCAGATTGACCCTGATTCTGATTGCCAGACAACTACTCAACCCATCAAGCCACAGTCGCCCTCATTGTGTCACAATGAGGAAATTTAGGTGTGATGATACAATCCATTACGCCATAGGGTCCTCCCCTGATGCTGTTCAGGCAACCCTGCAAGATAGCTTTTTCCAACTACAGCAATCCCTTAAACAACTCAAACTCACTCTTAATACCTCCAAAACAAAAATCATGTGGTTTTACTGTGAGGGTACTACACCTCTTCCTGCCCTTAACATCTCCACCTGCAAAGTTGTTTTTTTAGAACAAGTCACTGCATATAAATACTTGGGCATCTGGTTAGAAACTTCACTTTCCTTCTCCATCCACATTTCAAAACTGCAATCTAAAGTCAAGGCTAACCTTGGCTTCCTTTACAGAAACCGCTCTTCCTTCACCACTTCTGCAAAACTTATTTTTGTCCAAATGACCATTCTACCCATTTTTGACTATGGAGACACTATATATACGGTTGCTTGCAAGTCCACTGTATCAAAACTTGACAGTCTTCACCACTCCGCCATCAGGTTTGCCATAAATGCTCCTTTCAATACACACCACTGCACTTTGTATTCATCTGTCAACTGGCCCTCCCTCCACAATCGACGCGAAATTCACTGGTCTATCTTTATTTACAAGACCCTTCTCGGCCGCTCACCACCTTATTCAGGTCACCTGCTGCTGCCAGAATCTGTCACTTACAACACCCAGTCCTAACTTCATCTACAATTATGTATTCCCAAAACCAACAGTACCTTTGGTCTTGCTTCTTATCAATCTGCTGCCACACGTGACTGGAATGCTCTGCAAAATATTCTCAAACTGGATAGACTAATTTCAATTTCATCCTTCAAAACAATTATATCATCCTTGTTCACAGACACTTGCAGCTGCTTCTCTACATTGCCATGTTTTTGTGTTTTAAACTGTATTTTATGTCTGTATTACTAATGTATTGTATTTATTTTAGCCCTACTTCCCTTTTCCTAAGTGATTACTCCACTTGTCAGGCCCCCATTGTAAATAAGAACTTGTTCTTAATGACTTCCCTGTAAAAATAAAGGTATAATAATAATAATCATGGTACTCATATACAGCCATCCAGATGGCTGTATATGAGTACTGTACGATACCGCAGGGTTTAAAAGTTCACCGCTCACGATATATGTTCCTACACTCTGCGGCCCGACGCTCTGATGCGACCTGACTGCTCACACAGTGCGTTCAAAAACCACACGTCGGACTCAGCACCGTAGAGAGATGGCGCGACTCGGACTCAACAGTAGAAGAAGAAAAAGGCGGAAGTGTCGATGCTCACTGTTAAATATGAGGCTTACTAGAACAAAACACACTGCCTTGGCAGTTCTATACAGTGTAGGAGCAAACCTCTGTCACTGAACAGAGGTTTGAGGCAGGTATAAATAGAGGAGAGCACAAGTGATCGGAGATGAAAGCTAATTACAGGTAACAGGTGAGACTGATCAGAGGAAGGGTGGTGGGTAGAGAAGGAACTGAACTGACTGGTAGTGATTGGTGACAGAGAACTGAACAGAATAAAAGAGGAGGTTTTCACTGAGGAAGTCCAGAGAAAGGGTAAACTGATGAACGACGAATACTAATATTAAGTAGTGCCAGAAAGGAAGTGGGTCAAACTGAAATATGATTTACTATTTAACAACCATAAACCATGACAGAAGGGGGGAAAAGAAAAGAAAAAGGACACTTCAGCTCTCTATAGGTATGCCTTCCCTGTTGTGCAAATATATTTTCCTTTCACCCATTTAGCTTTTCATTAAATCACGTAAACTTTACTCCGGCCTCCTTGTTTGTTTCCCTGTCAAAAAGCCAAAATTTTGACAAATAAATTCAACAATTTCTTGCAAATGCAATAATACAAACATGTTTTTTAATCTGTTTTTAAAGATGATTTATTAACATTTGTATTCTTTACCCTTTCTCACAGATTTTTTTAAGGGGTTAATGTCACACAGTAATACTAGTGCAAAGCGTCCATTATTTGAGAGGGTTGCCAGACGAAACGTCAGCTTCACTCTATGAATCTGTACGGGAATGAATAAAGTAATGTTTAGAGTAAGCAGTCATCTTGCTTATTGTTATTTGCTTTTGGCAATGTCATGACTACTGGTTTGACAACTGTAATCATCACAGTCTGTTAACAACAGTTACATTCTTCTGTGCCTTTCAGTTGAACCCTTTTATTTGTCTTTCTTATCAATGCCTTTCCAGTTAGCTTCTCAAACCAGTCTGCAATTTCTCCCCAGACCTCTCACAACATAAATATGTGTTGGTCCAAGGACCAGCAGCTTCCTTTACTGCTTTTTGGAAACATTCTCTGTAAATGCGAGAGACCAGCCTGTTTGACATTAACAGGTATTTCAGGTTCAAAATCGTTTAAGTCTCCTTTCTTCCTGTCACCCTGTTGAGATGCTTGGATTCAATGAGTTGCTGCCTTGTGACTGGCTAATTTGTCATCTGTGTTAAGAAAAATTTAAGGTCAGAGTAAAATACCAGTTTGACAGCCTGTCTTTATTGGGTGTTAGTGTTCGCACAAGCGGAATGTTGCACGTTGCGTACATTTCAAATATCTAACATTAATAAAACCTTGGAAACAATCTGCCAAAGCCCAAACATAATGTAATATAATATAATAAATACTGCACAGTGCTGCAGTGGGTAGCGCTGTTGCCTTGCAGCAAGAAGGTTTTGAGTTCAAATCCAACCCTGGGCCTTTCTGCATGGAGTTCTCTCCGGGTACTCCGGCTTCCTCCCACAGTCCAAAAGCATGACTGTTAGGTTAATTGGTCTGTCTAAATTGTCCTTAGGTGTGGGTGTGTGCGTGAATGGTTGTTTGTCCTGTCTGTCTCTGTGTTGCCCTGCGACAGACTGGCGACCTGGCCAGGATGTACCCCGCCTCTCGCCCAGTGAACGCTGGAGATAGGCACCAGCAACCCCATGAGGGATTAAGCCATCAGAAAATGGATGGAAATATAAAATTATATTTTTTGTCATAATTTTTTTATAGTTAAAGAAAAAGTTGGCCTTTACTTAGAGGTCATAGCTACAACTTTTTTTTCTCCAAAATTGTAAATTCTTCGAAAATAATAAAACCCTGTATAATGTATTATATAATATAATAACTGTTTTATAAACTGACAGGTCAAAATATACAAATAATCACCTCTGGTCATAATGCCAACATCGACACGAAAGGCCTATGGCACCAAATAGTAAGGTGAAGTCACGTGAGGCAGCGCTCAGGCTTGCCAGATTGTAGTAGCTCCTAATAGCACTGAGAAATGCCTTCTTCTCTATTTTACACTTCTCAGATTTAAGTGGCCCAAAAACAAAAGCAAAACGAGGGTGAACTTCAGCCAAGCTTTTGAGCGTTGGTCCTGACTTAACAGAGCAAAGAGGTTCCAAAGCTACACAGAGGTTGCCGCTTCCTTCCTGGACAGGTACGTTTAATGTTTGCTAATGTTAACCGAAGGAACAGAAGTTGTATTCAGTTTGGTGAAAATGCCAAATTTAAACAGTTTGAGCATTGGGAGACACAATCTCATTAATATGTTATAAATGATGAAGTAAGAGTATTACATCAATTTTTACATCTGTGTTTGGTACTAGGCCAATTTAACAAAGAGTATGCAGAGTAAGATTTTTTAGAGGAGAAAGAAGTAAATATAGGAAAAGAAATATAAAAATATAAAATTTACATTAGTTGTGAAATATCGACATATCGGATATCGACCAAAAATGCAATATTGTGCACCCTAATTACTTACAGCCAGGCTGTAAGTGCATGTCTTGCCTAGTTTTACCAAGATTCTTGTTTCTGAAGTTCATTGTCTCATCTTGCCACTGCCATGCACCTTGTCGGCTTCTGTTTTCTGGACACTACTTGGACTGTTTAATGGACCTTGAACCTTGCAAAGCCCTACAAGATCTGCATGTTTTGCCTTATTGTGTGTGACCCAAGCCAGTCTCATGAACCTGTCTCCATTCCTTCTCAACCCTTCCTTCCTGTCATCTCCTGTTGTGAACTGCCTGCTCTCAGCGCCATTAGGGTCCACTTACTGCCTGTACCAAGCTGTGTTTCTTTTATTAATACATTTTAAAGTGCAACAACGTATCTAGCTCCAATTTTGCATTCTCTATTCTGTCTGGGCATTATAATATGTAATACTTGTGAGTGTTTAATATGTGCTGAAAATCAGGCAACGGAAAAACACAAAGTGGAAGAGAATCACATTCATACCTGAAGAAAATTGATTAGTCTGAAGACAATCAATATTTCATGTTTTTTCAGCCAGTGTGCCCGTGTTACCATGATACTGTCCATCATGGATCAGAGTCATATCCTATCTTATAAATATAGGCCAAACCATTTGCAATACTTCCTCTGCCAGAGCTGTGTTCAAAAGTCTATCTGATCTCAATGATCTCAATTACATTTTTCACAGAGGCCAGAAAAAAATCATCCTTTTCATTCCACAAAACACTTGCTTTGATGTGTGATTTTGTAAAATCTCATGTTTTACTGAAATTTTGCATTACATGTTGATGATATTTGGATCCTACTATTTTTATAGCTATTGCACAGTTGTTGAGAAGGAACTGCACATTTACCTACTATAGCAACTATAGCAAAGTTGGGCGACTATAGCAAAAAGGAATAACGTTTATGTGAGACCGCTTTCTTGTTCAAAGGGTTGTTGCAGGGATGATAGACAACATCAATAACTCATTGTCAGTTTTAAATCCTTAGAAATTAAATATCTTCCAAATTTAAAGCCTTTCAATGGCAATAACATCTAAATGTTAGATTGTCAGATCAGTCAAATGTCATTTTAGAAGTCTGTTAAAGTGCAGTCACTTAGGTGTTTATCCAGTGCTCGCATTACTAAATAGAATCTCAAAACCATATTTATTCCTTTTCAAACTCATTTTGAACAGGTGATAAAAGTGTCACAATTGTCTCTACATTTTGTAAGCTAACACTGCTAGAAAAAGTGAGAACACCAAACCGTGGTCTGCACCTCATGTTGGCAACCAGAAAAGTATAGGGAGTAAGTTATCTGTTGGGTCCATAGATTTTTATTTTCTTTTAGTTCTTTTTTGTAGGGTTGTATGTTTTTGGGTCTTTCAATCCATCAAATATTACAGGGTGCCTACATATTTTTATTGTCAAAACTTCATACTATTCCAGATACAGATTTCCAGTAGTGATGGTATTTTCTGACCAATTTATAAATTGTGACTACAAAAGATCATCATTAAACTCCAACAGACATTTTCAGCATAAGAAAACAGCAAAAATCATAAACTGTAGGGAACAAAAGTCACATCTGAGTAGGTGCCTGGGCTTATGTTTGAGAGATATGCACATGCATGTAAAACATGGCTGCTGAAATGGTCTGATCTAGAAGCAGCTGGGCAAACTTAAACACCCAGACAATAGGTTTGACTGACTTTGAACCATATAATATCAACTAAGCATGACAACCAAAAGCAGTCAGTTGGATAGTATCTATTGTGGAAATTTGAAAAGAAGTCTCATGGGTGGACTGGTGACTAAAGCTTTTTTCTTTTTTTATAAGTCTGTTGGTGCCTCTTTCTTCTTCAGTGAACCTGAACGTAAATATGACGCAAGTTAAAATGTCAAGTCATCTCAGCTTTGCAATTCATGGTTAGCTGTTAAGTTCTTTTTCTCTACATCATCCCAGCTAAAACACTTTGATGGAAAAGGTGGGATTACAAAACCTTGGCCAGTATGTATTGTTGACAACCAGAAATAAAGGAGAGATTATATGATAGGTCCATGGATTATTTATTTTTTTATTTAGGGGTTTGCATGTTGTTTCTTTTAGCTACGATCTCCTTATCTTTCAACCATAAAATATATCAGAGTGCCTACATATTTTTATTTCAAAACTTCATACTTTAACAGACTCAGGTTTCCAGAATTATGTCTTTTTTTACCCAGTTTAAAATTGTGAATACACAAGATCTACATTAAACTGCAACTAACATTTCCACTGTTGTCTGGCTTTATATATGGAACAAGCCAAAACCATAAACTGTAAAGCCGACTTTACATGGACTATGTTCTTTGTATGCGCCATCCATTCTGATTTACTATCTGGCTCATCTGGTTCTGTCATAAATAGACTCTCTACGTATTTCTGATGAACCATGGACGTGGGCTGTCTGTCATGTCATAGCGCCACAGAGCTGGTGGAAAATCCCCTGTAGGCTAGAATGGCTTCTATTTGTGACATAACAGAGAAGGAATATGTGTGAAGGAGGGGTAAGCGAGGAAGAAGGGAAGCTCACATCTAAGTTGGTAAAATTGCTTTGAAATGATGTATTATCTATCTTATTTAATTACATCACAAAGAAGCGTCTATACACTCTATGTTATCTGACAGGAATACGTTTTTTTTTATTCCAGTCAAACATTTTTGTCTTCCATCCCATTTAAAATAAACCCTGTTTCCATTTTAGCTCTTCCTCTACCTCCGACCATCATATACATATATGGTATCTGTCATCAAGTTTAAATAACTGCCAAACCAGTTAAACCTGTGCAGGAACTTTGTGCCTTTCAGTGACAATCTGTTAACTTTATTATCATTAAATCGGTGTTTTCATCATGTGGCTTCCAAGTTTCAGTCTGCACTTTGGTCCTCCTAAAGCCTCGCAAAACACAATGTTTTGTCATCCAGACTCCATTTGTATCCCAATTTGCAAAAAGACTTAATGTTCTCACACACCAAAATGAATTTCACCCAGTGTCCTGTGTTATTCTGTTTAGTGTTATCTTTATGAGGTAGCCCTGCATGATATCAGGACCCCTGAGTATTTATCATCCATAGGCATGGCAATAACCATATGCTTAACATTTATTATGATTTTATTTTGTTGTCAGAAGAATTTAGATTTATCATGACAACAATAAACTATTTGAGGGTTACAAGCCCTACAAGCCCTGGCTTTGTAATTTTACAATTTGAGAGCAGCAACATACATATCAATGTCTTAAAAACTATGATAAAACACAGTTAGTTAAGCTAATTTAACCTCATTCATTCTCACTCTACTGAGTTCTACTGTTCTCCAATTTGCATTGCTTGTCATCATTTCAGTTTTTAACTTTTTGTTCTCTCTCTTTTTTTTCTTCACAGTAGGTACACCTGGTCTGACGTTCTTTTAACTGTGACATCATCCAGAGAAGACAGATCACCCGCTATTACCATCTAATGTAGAACAGATTACTGGATCAATGTGTGCTTCTGTGCTTGTTTGTCTCTCTTGTTTTGTCTCTGCTCTGTCTTCTCTAACATCCAGTCGGTCGAGGCAGATGACCGTTCATACTGAGACTGGTTCTGCTGGAGGTTTTCCTTCCCGTTAATGGGGAGTTTTTCTTCCCGCTGTCGCTTCATGCTTGCTCAGTATGAGGGATTGCAGCAAAGCCATGGACAATGCAGACGACTCTCCCTGTGGCTCTACGCTTCTCCAGGAGGAGTTAATGCTGCTTGTGAAGAGTTTGATGCAATCTACTGAGTTCCCTTATATAGTAAATGTTTTGACCAATCTGTATGTTCTGATTGAATTTGACTTTGGAAAGTGCCTTGAGATGACATGTTTCATGAATTGGCGCTATATAAATAACACTGAATTCAATTCCACATTCTTTAAGATGAACATTGGTTCTAGAACTCAGATCTGCAGTGAACCAGGTATCACCGAATCATTCTGATGATGGTGATCAACCATTTTATTTTGTCCTTTGTTTCTTTTGTGTGTACATTCCTTATCTTCTTGATATCTTAATTTTGATTAGTACTACTTTAGTTTCACTAGCCTATTAGAGAGGATTTGTTGATTGAAATATAGTGTTAATTCAGATACACAGTGTTCTATAGTGATGTTCTCTGGATGTTCATTTTATTTCTGTTAATAAATTCTTGAACTTGGAGCGAAGTTGTCACTCCTTTATTCCATATGTGTGCAGGGTTTGCTCTCACTGATAAAAGAAGGTTTTGGGTAAAAACCTCAAAATACATGGCCCCGTTCATTCGTCCCTTAATATAGATCAGTCGTCCTGTCCTCTTTGCAGAAAAACAGCCCCAAATGATGATGTTTCCACCCCCATGCTTCACAGTAGGTATGGTGTTTTGGGGGTGCAATTCAGCGTTCTTCTTCCTCCAACCACAATGAGTTGAGTTTGTGCCAAAAAGTTCTACACTCAACAAAAATATAAAAGCAACACTTTTGGTTTTGCTCCCATTTTTATGAGATGAACTCAAAGATCTAAAACCTTTTCCACATACACAATATCACTATTTCCCTCAAATATTGTTCACAAACCAGTCTAAATCTGTGATAGTGAGCACTTTTCCTTTGCTGAGATAATCCATCCCACCTCACAGGTATGCTATATCAAGATGCTGATTAGACACCATGATTAGTGCACAGGTGTGCCTTAGACTGCCCGCAATGAAAGGCCACTCTGAAAGGTGCAGTTTTATCACACAGCACAATGCCACAGATCTTGCAAGATTTGATGGAGTGTGCAATTGGCCTGCTGACAACAGGAATGCCAACCAGAGCTCATGTATTTAAAGTTAATTTCTCTACCATAAGCCATAATTTACTGTAGATTCACTCTTCCCAGCCTGGCACAGCCTGGCACAGGACCAATAATTTCTTCCTGGTGTCCTTTGACAGCTTTTTGGTCTTGGCCATGGTTAAGTTTGGAGTCTGACTGACTGAGGCTGTGGACAGGTGTCTTTTATACAGATAATGCATATCTGACAGGGGCCATTAATACAAGTAACGAGTTGAGGACAGAAGGGCTTGTTAAAGAAGTTGCAGGTCTGTGAGGGTGTTATGGGAAAAGTTGGTGGAATTCTAAACAATTGTAACTAAGTTTCCATCTTTACTAAATGAGGAGACGGCGGTGATATAGTTCCAGCATTTTTATTGAGAAACAGAGCAGAGATAACATAGATGGAAAGTAATCGCACCCCACGGTTCCGCTGCGGTCTGCGTCTGCCCTGTCTCTCTCTGTCTCGCTTTTCAGGCTTCCCCTAATACCGCACAGTGGCCTTGGCTTGAGACATAACAAAGACAGTCTATCATAGACAATAATCATTCTACGCAGCATTCAGCCTTGCACTCAGCAAACAGTGGATCTTATACACAGACATCAGGTCTCCAGGCCTTCCACGTCCGAGTGGTGTGAGGCCATAGTGACTCCAGAATAATAACTCTTATAAAAGAGGGCCAGACATCTTGCTTGTTTGTGGTTGACCAAGGGGGCAGGGCTTTCTGGATGCATGAACGGATCCGGTTTTATTTGCTGCGTGGCACATTTAGCAGTGAACGGACAGAGTGCACAAAGAACGTAGTGAGTGTGAGGCAGGCTTAACAGCGGATCTGACAAGGTGAGAGGAAACCTGCAGTTTAAACAGGTGAGGAGAAAGAGGGGAGGGCAGGATAAACTAATTAGCAAAGGTGAATGATATGACAGTAATAAGCTGAGGGAGAAGGAGTGCACTGAAATGACAGAGAAAGGAAAACAGAATCAAACATGAATAAAAAAAATGCAATGAATAAGGGGAGTCTCTAACTAAGTAAACTCACTAAAAACTGAACTGAAGACAGAAGCTGAGTGTACAGGGAAGCAATGATCTTACAGAAATATGAATAGCTAAATCCCTCATGAACAGAATAATCAATGACAGATAATAAGAAGAAAGAAAAATAATCTACAGACTAATTAACACTGAACAGTTGAAAAACTGACAGCTGCGCGATCACCAGGAACCAAACAAAACAATAACCAAACACTTGAGGATTGTAACATACCTGGGAACTTAACAGTTAATCATGAATTGTAAGGCTGAGATAAGCTGAGACATTTTATCTTGTGTCACGCTTGAGTTCAGGTTCGCCGAACAACAAATAGGCGCCACCACAGTTATTTTCAGAAAAACTAAAGCCTCCACTCCACCCATGATGCTTCTTTTCCATTTTACACAATCAATGAGATAATGTTTTCAATTGGCTCTGTTTTTGGTCCCATGCCTCGTTGATTTTATTCAGCTTCAAATGGGTTAAACCTAAAAATTGTCTGTTTTATTTTAGTTTTCAGAGCCACTGCACTAGAATCCCCAAAGTACAGACTCTAGTCTGCAGTGACATACCCCCCAAAGTTATGAATAAGTCCGGCTTCTACATACCCGCAACTGCCTCCCTTTGCTGTGTAAAAAGATGATTTAATCAACTGTGTCCCTGCCGGAAAACTTTGCAATCCTACAGTCCAGGGCAACATGTTACTGTGAATGAGCAGTTTTTGCCATCAAAGGTACGTTGTCCCATTCTGCAGTACAATGCATCCAAGCCTCACAATTTTGGAATCAAGTTTTGGATTGCAGCAGATCTGGACATGAAGTATATGTGTAATGCCATCCCTTACTTGGGAAAAGATTCCACTCGTCTGTAACTGTGGACAATTTGTCCACCTTTCCGTTTTTGGCTAACAGGCTTCTTCAGTGAAAAACAACTCTGCTTGGCACCATCAACAAAAATCATCGGGAGCTACCACACAGTTTGTAAAATTTACTCAAATTGAAGAAAATATTTTCAGCGGGATCAAATGTTACCTGTTTCTCAGTAAATTGTCATCAATTCGAGATAATATACTGTGTAGCAACTGCAAAGGAAACCTTGGACCGCCAGTTTTACTTTACACAAGTGTGCACAATAGGGTAGTTCACGCGTGACGTCAGCGCTACATCCGGGTCCCGCGGGTAGGTAAAAACAGTACTGTTCTCGTCTACTACATGACAAAACGGGTGATTTAGAGCGTACTTTTAGTTAGTTTATTTTTGGAATCTAAGCGACTTGTTGTGCTCCCGGTTGCACAGAGAGGCATTCCAAATCGTCGGATGTACGTTTCTGTCATTTACTGAAGGAGGATGGATGAAGAAAGAAATGGATATTTTCAATGAAAAGAGCGCAGGCAGACACTCCCAATGGACTGGGGGAGCCATCATACTATGACAGAATTGGCAGTCTACACTTTATCTCCGGTAAATACAACTTAATTCTGCACTAATCATTGTTCTACTTAAATAGCAGCGGAGGGGAGGTGGCGATCGCTACACGGGCTGGAGAAGCGGTGTCGATGCAGCAGCAGCAGCCGCTGTCTGGAGCTCCAGACAGCGGCTGCTGCGTAAACACTACACGGGCCGCTTAGCGATCGCGTGATAGTGATCGCTATCTCCCCTCCGCCCGTTTACGGGCGCTAGTACGTCTGTGTTTACGCTGCAATGTCGCCGACACCTCCACCCATTTTAACAAGACAAAAACACCAAAATAATCCGTAGTAAACAATGTTTTTTTTAACCTACTGGGCGGGTCTTCCTCTCTGCTGAGACGTGGTCTGTGTCCGACGCCGCTTTGTGCTGTTACACAAACATGTCTGAACATCCATCCATTTTCTGACCCTCTTAATCCCTCATGGCGTCGCGGGCGTTGCTGGAGCCTTTTTCCCGATATAAAATAATTGTAGCCGTCCAGTGGTTTCATGCTTTCATGCTCTCTCATGTGTACTGGCCTGCGTGTTTATAAGGCAGCTGTATGTCGCGGTACGGAACACTTGGCCAGCATTTCACAGACTCGCTCCGTCCCTTCAGGCTTTTGCTGTGTGGATCTGGCAATCTGATACCATCAACCATCAACGTACTCTTAACGATCTTGTGATACGTTATCTAAACAAGAAAAATACGTGGAGAACTCGTCAGTTTCTCTGTTTGCGTCCGCCATTGTGTTCGCCTTTTGCCTACCAGTACGGCGCGCATGCGCAAAAAACCCGCATCAAAACAATAACAATGAACTACCCTATTGGAAGTGCCTTGCTGATGGTTTATGCAACAAAGAAATTATTCTGTTGGTCTTCTACTCACCATTCATCAGAAGGTGGAAATTGCGGGCACCTGAAAACAAAAAACTAAAAACTGGATTACAGACATTTCAAATGTGGTGTTGATATCATGGACCAGAAACTATGCAACTACTCCTTACATGCAGGAACACGGAGGAAAAGGCACAAGGGGAAGTTCACAAACAGCAGCATTGTAAGATGAGAGTTCCTCAGAAAAACAATTGCGCATACTCTGCAATATAAGAGAAGCACCAAACTTTGTGTACTCTGCCACAAATACACCTGTGGCATGGGACAACTATTTGCTACATTTCTCTGCTTCATACAGACCTCATGTAGAATTAATTTTCTTCCTGAAGCTGTTCATTATTTTTCCAAGCTGAAGCTTTGTTATTGGGGCAATAATTAAATTCCTCTGCCCTCTGACATTGAGAGCTTTGCAGGGGAAATTGTCATTGAATCTGGTGTATAACGTACAACCAAATGACCATTCAGGAAGGATTTTCATCAGAAATACCTCTGATAGAAGTATTCCCTTCCTGAAATGGCAGGCCATTGTTAAAATGTGTTTTTATGACAAATAGAAAAAATTTCTTGGATCAAATTACAAAATCTGGTAATAATCTGTTTATTGGCTAAACAAAATATTAAATGGTTACTCTTAGTACTTGATATAAGATATGATGATTGTTACAAGGGCAGCTTGTAAGGAAAAGATACGCAGTATGTTGGGCTGATCAGACTTTATTCAAATTGCCTGTTGGTAGTTTGACCCTTGTACAGGCAGCATCCTAAGTGACAATTCCCAATACAATGTGGACAATTAGAAGCTTGAGAAGATTACACAGTTTGGCAGAGGGGAGGAAGCATGCAGCAGAAGCAGAATAACCTAGGACTTCATCAGACCTTCTCAGCAGCCATGTTTCGCCTGCATGTGCATATCACTGAAACATGAGCCACATGCACAGGAGTAAATGGCTCGGCCGGTATTCTGTCAGATATCATGCCCTGGGCCTCAAAAGTGTGCAATTACTTGTTTGTGATGTAAATAAATGAGAGGATAAATGATTTCAAAACCTTTTTTTTTTACCGACTCAGATGTGAGTTTTCTTCCTTACTGTGTATAGTTTTTGCTGGTTTCATACATTTAAAACCTGACCATGGTGAAAATGTAAGCTGTAAGTTTAATACTGATCTTTTGTATTCAACAATTTAATATGGATCTAAACAAACACACAATTCTAGAAAATATACTTTCTGGAAAAGTACATTTTTTAAAATAAATATATGTAGAGACCCTCTTAAATTTGATAGTGGAAAAACAAGTAGGGAAAATATAAAGAATTTTGGATGTTTAATTTCTAAAAAATATTGTAGTTTATTTAGTTTTAAAAAGTAGCATTAGCACTATATAAAAAAACTATTTCTCAAAATGCTTGAACATAAACATCAGTTGGTTAGGAATTAAAATGATTTTCTTATAGAAAACAACAAAGTAAACAGGTAAAACTACTTGTGTGATATGGATCATTCTCCCCTGCATCGTAAAGCTTGCTATGCCGTTCCTCCGGGTAAGGTGAGTAAAACAAGGAGGCTCCGAATCAGAGTTTTTACTAGCTGGATGAATGCCAGGAACAACTAATAGAAGGGTGTAACTGAGAACATCAGAACGAAACTGAATCGTCAATACTCATGTTAAAGCCTTTAAATTTAGCACTTAATATGGCAATAATTTCCACTTCATGCAGCAAATCAGCTCTTTTCATCTTTTCCAACAAAGAGACTTTTATAAGCACCTTCTTGATCCAAAACTGAAGCACCCACCATGCACACTCCCATGCAACAAAGCCATAGGATCAACATTTTAAAATATTAAACACATTTAAGAGACATTAGAGTAGTACACAGGGTAATTATAAACCTTTATCTGGGTATCCTTATAGAGAAGGATGCCCAGCAGTTTGTAAAGCTTTGCTTTACAAACTGCCGATCTATGCTAATACAACAACAACTAGTTACAGCCCTTCAAAAACAGTAACACAGTGAGATTAAGTGGTCCAGCAGTCATGACTCTGCTGTTGTGCATCAGCATGTTGCATTGGCACTAGTGATGGGAAATTTGATTATTTTTACTTGAGCTTCAGCTGCAGGCTCTTTACTACCTCAGGCAACCTGAGCTTTGTTTTGTCAGTATGCTCCACATGTCTCAGCAACATGTACGCTGTGTCTTTCGTTTTGCGTTAACCCTGCTCTTCCTAATCATTGCCATGTCGTCTGGCAAAGAGGGGGCAGGGGTTTAGTTATTCACCTGCAGATCCAGAAAAGAGACATTTGCAATCTGAGAGAAAGTACAACGCTTCTCCCCCTCATTGCACAATTATATGTTGTATGATGCGGTGCAATTCGGCCCAGTTATGAGACACTTCCCTGAGATTAACCGTTCTGGTTTGTCTACCTCACCTTTGTCTCATACCAGCAACAACCCCTCAAACATGTTTATTTTTTATTTGTTGTTTTTGTAATTAAACGAGCAGAGGTGCAGTTCCTTTTCAACACCTTTGCAATAATTATAAAAACTTGTGCTACAGACAAATCCAAGTTTTTTTCACTCATAAAGTAAGCATTATATATATATATATATATATATATATATATATATATATATATATATATATATATATATATATATATGGGCTTCAGTAAGGAATATGCTGGAACTCTTAACAGATTCCAATGTGGCTTCTAATCCAGTCATATGAATTTTTGAAAACCGCTCCAGCAGCAAATGCTTAGGTCTATATGTACAACAGCTGGTTATAACTGATCCTTGATGGACAGTATTATGGCAGCATGGGTACAGAGGCTGAAACAAGATGAAACTATTTATCTTTAGACTTAACCAAATTATAACACTGTTCCACTAACCGGTTCACCACAGGTTAAACACTCTTAAATGCAGAGTTTCTGCTGGTTGTGTGACGTACCAAAACAGAACAAGTCACGACTATCTCCACACAATGAAATGTGTTTTTGGCAACATTATAAGTTCAGGTAAAGGGCCGATCAGAATCAAAATTTTAATAAAAGTACACTGGCATCATGCTGCAACAAAAAATAAATTGTCTGATAAAAATGAATACAGGCTTTTATTGTTGTAACTTTTATTTCCTTTTGTGATATTCTAGAAGTTTAGTAAAAAACTAAAATGTTCTTTAATATCCCTTTACCATTGACGACATCTAAAAAAAATCAACATGGCCAGTCTTTCAATGTTTGTGTTTTGTACGATTTTTTTTTCAAATGTTTCAGCATATTTGTCATGATTATTGTTAAATACGCGGTACACATGCTACGTGCAACATTGTGCTCGTGCGAAAAGAGACAACCAGATAAGGGCCGGCTGTCAAACTGATAAATCACGCTGGCCTTATCAGCTAGTGGCATTCATTCCTTCATGCTAACTTTATTTTTTTAGTCAATATTATCAGGAGAAGAATCAATGTAAGGGTGGATCTCTTTAAACATTGTTTCATCACCTGCCTCTGATAATCACCATTAAAGATCATAGTGATCTTACAGGTTTTAGCAGAGCCACCTTTGCTACTCCCCTTTTAGATCTGCTGCATCTGAATTGCTCAACCTGGAAAGAACCATGAAGCAACATTTACTATTCAGTCGGTTTCATTTTCATAAACTGATTTTAAATGCTACATAATCTTTTTTGTGAATCGTGATTTCTTGCGTTAGGTTACCTTTTTTGGAGCAGTACTTTATTGAGTACACAAATGTATACAAATGGCAAACCAGCCGGTCCCATGGCAGCAATTCACTGAATCCAACTATCTCAACAGGGTGGCAGGAAGAACAAAGGTTTAAATTACTTTGAAACTGCAATATCTGTTTATGTCAAACAGGTGAGTCTCAGAAGTTTGCACAGAATTGTATGAAAAACATTAAAGGGAGCCACTGGTCTTTGGGACCAACACGTCTTTATGTTGTGAGAGGCACTCAAGGTACAGAAGAATTATTTTAACAGACTGTGACAACTATGAAAATAACTACAGTTGTCAAACAGGTCATTGCATTGCCTAAAGCGAACAACCCTAAGGAGGTTGATGCCTTCTTTTCAAAAACAATTTGAAAATATCCCACGCAGCTTCACAAAGTGAAGCTGAGGTTTGTTCTGGCAACCCTATGTCACAAGTCTTTCTAACCATTCTGTTTTTTTTTTTGTTGCTTTTCTTTTTGTAGTTGTAGTGAATAGTGTGTGATCTAAGAGAAGATTAGCGCCTGTCCTAAATGCTTTTATTTTGTGAAGAATCTTTCTTTTGGTAGAAAAATGGGAAATAATAATTGTTTGGAAATACCTAACCAGACTAATGCGAGCAACACTTACTTATCTTAGGTCACTGCTGATGTATTTCCCCCTTTGCTCTGTGTTCATGAATCCCAGTTCAAATTGAGGATAATAAAGAGAAAGAATGTGGAATTTGATGATTTTGACCGTTGTATGGTTATTGGTTCCCGACTGACTGGTCGGAATATTTCAGAAACTGATTATCCCTGAGGTATATAGAGAATGATTCAGCTAAAGAGAAAATATGTAGTGGTTGACATTCAGGTGGACAAATATGCCTTGTTGGTATCAGACAAAAATGGGCAGAGAGGTTAAAGATAATAAAAAGACAACAGTAACTCAAATTACCACTTGTGACCCGTCTATGTAGAAAACCTCTGCGAACCACATCAGATCCCGAGACACTAAGATGCAAAAAATAAAAATAAAAATAGAAAAACAACAACTGTATAAACAATTTAGATCTAAATGTTTTTTTGTCTTCTTTGATACAAATGGCAATTGTATTAAAGTAGCAGTTGTTCCCCTTAAAATGTAATGTGGTAACAAGGGCCTCACAGTGCCCTTTCATCTTGTCCTCATAAATCAGGTCTCTTTTTCCTCTAATTTCAAGTCTGTAAAACTTTTCTTGACTGACTGATTTGGTAGCATCCATAAAAAACAGAAACATTTAATTTTGTCTTCAGTGAATCACTGCGATTCGTAGGAGAACTAAAGCCCCTTTTCTACCAGCTCGGCTTGCAAGCATTTCAGCAATAGTTGTTTTTTAGGGCCAGCCCGGTTTTCTACGACCCTACTCAGGAGCAGGGTCAAACTGAGTGGACCTTAGTGGAGTTTTGAGGTGAACACACTGCTTTTCAGTGATTGGACAAGGGCAAGGAGACACAAGTTGTTTCAGAAAATCTGAAGAGAAAAGACTATGAATGGAGGGGCCAAACCAATGTACAAATTTACAATTTACAAACCATGAACCAGGCCTGAAGGCGGAAAAAAGAAAAAGGACACTTCAGTTTTCAATATGCCGACACGCTGTATCACGTCCATGGATTTATAGACTTTCTCTCATTTTACACACACTAAAAACTGTTACGTTTTGTCTCTAAAGAGTGTTTGGTTTAAAAACATCTGTGCAGGCAGAGAGAGTGGCTAGGCCTTATTTTATTATTGGTTAAGACTGATGTGTGATCCAGATATTTATCCTAGTGGATTATTTAATCTTTAAAAATATTTAAAACAGTCTTGCATTGAAAATGATACAATCATTATTAGTATTTATACTAAGAGGGCTACCTGGAGTTATGTCAGCCTTTCTGACACATCCATTCCAAACAGCTTTTTCCCTACGGGTACTGCAACCCCCCCCCCCCCCCCCCCCCCTTCTCAACAGCTTAACCTTTCCTGCTCTGCCGCTCTCCTTATCAACTTTGAATATGTTGTGAATTGTTTGTTTCACTGGAATGCCATCACAGCTCACTTGTCTGATGCTGGTGTCTGATTTTTTTGTAGGAAGTGTACGCCTCATAGAGCAAATCCTAAACATTTTTTTTATGATTTCTATTCTCACAAACCAACTTTTGGGACAATCATACACTTGGATCTAGCACCCGGCCGAAAAATTTAATTCGCTCTCACTGAAATACTGGACTTTGGGTAATGTGTTGATTGAAATAATTGAACTGACTTGTCTGTCTTTATCATGCACGACTGCAAATCCTGTAAATATTATTCTTTTGTTTTGACATTGCCAATATAACACAACGCTGCACTTGAATACTGTGTTTGAGTCTTATTAGGCACAAATTCAACCTTGTGCCAGAGCTGAACTTGGACCTCCTGATTCGAGCCTTCATTTTGCATAGTTCTTAATCAACATCTACACAGTATATGCTACACCTCTCCTCTCTGGCTTTTGATTGCTGCATGTGGCGCTTTTCACTTCCCAGAGAAAAAGAAATGCAGAGAAAAAGATGCATTGACGCGCTTCCAAGTCCACCTTATTGGCGCCCTGATCCAGCAACCAGTTTACCTTTCAACACTCCATTCTCCTACCAGAGTTGTGCGGACAGAGACGCTGCTCCTCTGTACAGCTTGGTTTTCTCCACCTTTTTTTCTCCATTTTATGTTGGTGGTTTTACACACGCAGGCAATAAACTGCTGACAGGCGAGTGCACATTAATATCAAATAGATGAAGAAGTAAAATGAGCCGTATGGTGAGTGAACATAAGCAAATTAAAATGATAATGAAGATGTGAAGAAGGTTTGCCCAAACATTTTTAGGATGTGTGACAATTATTTAATTTAGCTAGGTTAAGTTTCATCGTCATCTCAGATTTTGTAATCCAGTCTAACCGGTTCATTCTTCTCCATTGATTACTAGGAGTCCATTTATTTATTCTTTGTTTGTTTCTTGTTCTCTCAATCAAAGCTCTCAAAAGACAGCATCACACTTAACAACGGAGTCAACCACACTTCTTCCCTAAGATAAATATTTCTGTTGTCTCCTTACTCCGAGTCTCTCTCAGCAGCTATCTGAATCACTCTTAAACTAAAACTCCCAGGTAGGCATTTTTAGGCTAAGTTAAAAGCTCTCTGAGAGAACTCTGAGCGGCTTTGTGAATCCAAGCACAGAGTGGTTTCGAATTGTTGCCAAAGGGAGGGAGTTATCTTGCTCAGTTTGCTTTAAGCAAAGCAATAACTTCTGGTCTGACAACTATAATTATCACAGTCGTTAAAGATCCTTCACATTCTGTTGTAGCTTTCAGTTGGACCCTGTTATCTGTCTTTTATTTTCCATTACTCTGTAGCTTCTCAAATCAGTCTGCCATTTCTCCACAGACCTCTCACAACATAAAGACGGCTTGGTACAAACACCTGCTTTTAGTGAGTTGCTGCCATGTGACTGGTGTGTGAAGGGATTTTTAATTGGGAAATGCATCTGCGCTCATGGACAAGCTTAATTAAAATCTCAAATGTACTTACCTTTTAATAGTTATTCAATAAAGTACTGCTCCAAAAAGGCATCACGAGAAAACACCATTCACAAAGTAGTTTACATAAATATTAGAGCAAAAACTGGTTCACCCCAAAGAGCCAGTCTCCTGGCACAAACAAAGCAATGTTGTGTACGCTGTTATGTGCCAGGAGACTGGATCTTTGGGGTGAACCAGGTTTTGGAGGACTGTGACCCGTTAAACATGAGGAAATCAAACCAGGATGTTATCATCCTGGATTGACTGGAACGTCGGTTTGAAATGCAAAATAGCTAAAATACGCTGACACCTTGATAACAAAGGCAAATTTATTTATGTATATAGCACATTTCAGTACAAGGACAATGCAAAGTACTTTACATTATGCAAAGTACTTTACATGAACAAAGAGAACCAGGGCAGACTGAAATGGACAAATGTTATATTCAAGTACCAATTATTTAACCTGCCTCCATCTGCTAAACAGCAGCGTTGTCCCCCACAACTGCAACCAATAATGGCAACTGGACGGCCAGATGTTGAGTCCATTTAAACCAGCTAACCCCAACATGACTGCATGTCATATGTGAGCCATAACCGGTACAAATTCTGCATTTGTGAGTGTTTAACCTGTGCTAAAAATCAGTCAACTAACAAACTGGAACAGAGTTATATTCATATTTGAGTCTAAAAACAATATGCTGATCTTGTTTCAAGCTCTGTGCCCAATGTACCGCTGTACAGTCCATGATGGATCAGAGCCATATCCTCTCTGAATCATGCGGGCCTGTTAGAGCTGTATTCAAAAGTCCATCTGGGTGAAAATCGGAATCTGTTGCTCGTCCATCATGTTGTTGTTTTTTTTTTTCCGAACCTAAAAACAAAAATCATACTTTTCACGGTACATAAACAGTTGTTTTTGTACGCGTAAATTTTGAAAGAAAGTTGTATTTTACTGAAAGCTTGCTGTAAAAGGTCATACGTTTTGGATCCTACTAGTTTTTCTTAACTATTGCACAGGTGTTGAAAATGAACTGCACCTCTGCTCATTCACTTACAGAAACAGCTGTTGAAAAAAGTGAAAAGTTTGTGTTAGACCATGTCTTGTTTGAGGGGTTGTTGCAGGTATGATCAAGACAATGGTGAACTGGAAGGGGCAACCTAATGAAACTGTACAGAATTGTTTGCCATCATGCAACATATACCGTGCGATGAAGTGGAGAAGCGTTGCACTTTCTTTCAGATTGCAAACACGTCTTTGATGTATCTACAGGAGAATAACTCAACCACTGCTCTCTTGTTACCAGACATTATAGCAGGAACAGGAAAAGCAGGTTCAACACAACATGTCAGTCACAGCGTATATGTTGCTACAACATATGAATTCTACTAACAAAGTTCAGTTTGCCTTAGGTAGGCACGCCTATCCCTAAAATTTGTGTGAGGATGAAATTCATGTTTTGGGAAATTATTGTTCAATTAACATTTGGGAAGATTTGCATTAAAACATTTTAGTGCTCGATTGCACATTATTTCTGTCATTTAAAAAATAGACTTTTGTGATGCTCCACCTGCTGGTCATTCTAAACAGAATTTAGCTTGACTACGGTTAAAACATTTAGCTGCAATAATGCTGATGAGGACGAAATAGATACAGCAAAAGCTGCCTGCCTCAGAATTTATTGTGAAAAAAATGTTTCCAAAGTAAGAACAAGAACCTAAAGTTAACCATGCTTTTCTTACAGTGGCTTTCACATCAGAAACATTTTTGAATACCTGAAACCATTTGCCATTGAATTAGTAAGGACTGGCCATTTGTAAAGCTTTGCTTTTAAGTAAACTTCTGGGTTAAAACTCACTTTTTGTTTGAGCAACGTAATGATGCAGACAAAAGAAGAGCAGACAAATGTGTGTTAAAGGGCCATAAAATTATTTTTAATTGCCATTTTTTTTACTGCAGTTTACTGTCTCATAAATGTGTTTAACATTTCATTATGCTGCGCCTGTGTTTTATGAGCATGGGTGTGCGCCCGGTAGGTGCCTTAGTGATGGAACAAGAAGGTGCTTTCAAAAGTCTTCAAGTAGAAAAAGATGAAAAGAACTTACTTGCTGCATGAAGCGGGAATGGCGGGCAAATCAAGTGCTAACTTTTTATGCTTTGGCAGGAGTAATAATCACTATCTATAAACTTCAGTTTCATTCCAATGTTCTCTCTAGGCGCCACCCTGCTTTTAGTTTTTTTTTTTTTTTGGCAGTCTTTCAGCTACCAAGGACTCTCCTTTAGCTCCTCCTTGTTTTTACTCACATCACTTGAAAGTCGGAGGAACAACTTAACTACCTTTACAATGCAGGGTATAATGATTCGTATCACAAAAGTGGTTTTACTTGAACTTTGTTTTTTTCCATAAGAACATTCTTTTAATTCCAGACCTACTGATGTTTTTGTTAAAGCTTTTGGATAAATTGTTCTGAAATAGTGCTATATGTTACCTGATACAAGATGTCTTTATTACTGCTAAAAGAATCAGAGGCTGTACCCCTGTTTCCCTGAAATAATCTGTTCCCCCGTGCACTGTACCCAGAGAGGCGGATCTGACCATCTTCGCCGCATTTCTCATGACTTGTCTATAGAAAGACACATACTCATTGTAGCTTTTTTTTTTAAATCTGGTCCTTAAAAATAAGAATACATTTAAAAAGTAAACTTGGTCTTGTGGTGTTTTTTTTAATCGCGGAAGTCTTTCCCAACTTGTGTAATGGATATCAATCAGCCACTAAACACTGTTAGGCAACCCATCTTGTTCATTGGGTTGTAATCAGATCTTTATCAGGTTTTTAATGCGAGAAGGAGAGTTTTAAATTGTATTCTTGATTTAACAGGAAGCCAATGAAGGCAAACTAAAATTGCAGAAATATGATCTATTATGTTAATTTTCATCAGAACTCTTGATGCAGCACTTTGAATCAGCTGAAGGCTTTGAACTGCATTTTTGTGGACTTACTGATAGTAAAACAATTACATTATTCCTGCCTTGAAGTAACAAATGCATGGACTAGTTTTTTAGCATCACTCCTGGACAGAATATTTCTAATTTTGGCGATATTCTGGAGGTGAAAAAAGGAAGCCCTGGAGACCTGGTTAATATTGGATTTAAATTACTTATCTGATTTAATGGTCTTGGTCAAAAATAACCCAAAGTTTTTTTTTACTTTATTACCAGAGGACAATTTAATGGCATCCAGATTAAATGATTGATTAAGAAGTTTATTTATAAGGACTCTGGGCCAAAGATGACAACTTCTGTCTTGTCAGAATTTAAAACCAGAACATTTTAAATCATCCAGGTCTTGATGTTATCAAGAGATGCCTGTAGTTGAAGTAATTAATTACATTTATCAGGATTAATGGATACATATAGCTAAGTGTCATTAGTATGACAATGGAGTGGAATTTTTCCAATCAGTAGCATATATATATATATATATATATATATATATCTATATCTATATATCTATATCTATCTATATATATATATATATATATATATATATATATATATATATATATATATATATATATATATATATATATATATATACACATACAGGACTGTCTCAGAAAATTAGAATATTGTGATAAAGTTCTTTATTTTCTGTAATGCAATTAAAAAACATGAAATGTCATACATTCTAGATTCATTACAAATCAACTGAAATATCGCAAGCCTTTTATTGTTTTAATATCGCTGATTATGGCGGATTACTGAAATTTTTCAGTATTCCAGTATGATTATTTCTAATAGGTAATTTTTGATCATCAATATCTTTTGTGCTTTGTGTAAAATATTCAGCAACAGGAAATGTACATACAGTACTTTACTTATTTCTCTATCAACACTGTCACTGAAGTATGAAAACTTATTTCCACTCTTTTAAAAGGATGAAAAGACCTTTTTAGGAATATCAAAGGGGGAAACAGAACATTTCAGCTGTCTGAAATATCCAGTTTCCCCTCATAACATGGAAATCAACCTTCTTGTCAAATATCTCCAAATTCCCAGCAGTCATTCACCATGATGAGAGAAATAGACAAAGTAAAATCCTTGCTGGTATATTAATTTGTCCCCATGTTATGAGTATGTGTCGTGTTATAGACAAGTCAAAGAGAAATGCTGCGAAGACGGTTGGATCCGCCTCTCTGGCTGCAGTGTGTGTTTCCCGACACAGGAGGTACAGGTTATTTCAGGAGAACAGAATGTCACACAAGACCGGTAAGAGGGGGGAGCGGCTGCCAGCTAAAAAGCCCTCGTGAAGAACCAGACACAGCTACACGTTAGACGTTAGCTGCATGTTAAACATTCCAGACAAAGATTTCAAGTATTTTGTCTTTTTTGACCCATTTATAAATTGTGAATACAAATGATCAACATTAAACTACAACAGACATTTTCAACCACTGTCAGGCTTTAAACATGAAACCAGCAAATACAATGAACTGTAAGGAAGGAAAGTCACATCTGAGTAAGTAAAAAGGTTTTGAAATAATTTATCGTGTCCCATGCAGGTGAAATATGGCTGCGGAAAATGTCTGATCTAAAAACAGCTGAGGAAATTAAAACACCCAGACAATAATTAAGTTTAACCTATCTGAAACTGGATTTCTATAATTTAGCCAAGCATGGCAACTTAAAACAGAGCCGGTTGGATATATTATTGCATTGGCTGTGTAAACTGGAAAAGAAGCATCACTGGTGGAGTGGAGACTTCAGTTTTTCAGAAGATAACTCAAAAGGTTGTGCCTCTTTGTTGTTCAGTGAACCTGAACTTAACTACGATGCAAGTAAAATTGTTTGTGTTTTTGTCCACCATCATATGCAAAAAAACAAAAACGAAAATTCATATCTCTCCCTCATTAGTAGCATGGAGACCAGTTTTTCAGAAGATAACTCTGCAGCTCATGCCTCTTTGTTTTTCAGTCAACCTGAACTCAGGTATGATGCAAATAAAAATGTCAAGTCATCCCAGCTTTGCAATCCATGTTTAACTGTTAATTTCCCAGGTAGGTAAAACCAAGTATTCATTCCTTACTTTTTAAAAATATATAGAATTAAATGCTACTAAAATAGAAACAGTTGGTGATAAGAAGATTACATTTACTAATTAGGATTCAACACACTATTATATTCAATTTACAATATATTGAAATTGCAATAAGTTTGTTCAAGATGAAACAGTGTATAAGATTAATAGAGAATGTGGGGCCCCAAGAGAATTGTTGACTTTTCTAAGTCTATGTTTATATTTACCATCGACACATCTCACACACATACAAAAAATCTTGGTTTAGATTTCTAAGTCTATTTTTTTTCTCCCATTGCAAAAAAAAAGTTCACAGCTCTCAGGACAGTTGCTTCCACAAAGTCCCTTAAACTATGATAATGAACACCTCAGAGGACATTATCCCGCTCATACCATGATCACTTATGAAATAAATAAACATTAAATTGATTCTTAATAGTTGAATGTTTCTTTAAAATCACAGGTTTTACACAAAAGAAGCGGCTGAGAGAACTATTTAATTTCACTCGTTGTGACGCGTTGCCAAGTTAAAGCTATAGTTGTTAATTCTGTTCAGAAACACTTTTTGTAATACTGGGTAAAACGGTCCTTCCATCCTTAAAGTAGTAAATACATTATGTAATCAAAAGAAGGAAGTTAAAAAATAATTTTCTCTTGGAGCTGCAGGCATGTAAAAACTCTAACCAATCCATGACCCTCGATCCGAAGGGAAGGGATTTGTCAGAGTTTTGTTCCTGCTCTCACCCATAGACATACCCTCTGTCCCTTAGGGTATCACCTTATCTATTGGTGTTCCCACCTGCCAATCATTGTGATGTGCTCACATAACGCCAATGTCTATGTTCGTTCCTTCATAATTTCTGCTTGCTGGCTGTGCATGCTCACTTCTAGTGTTTATCTATCTGGTTAGTTTAGCAGATAGAAGTTCATTGTAGCTCCGCTGCGCTCACTGTAGACTTTAAACAACGTTGAGAGTCACAAGAACTGGGTTCATGTTTATGAGAAGAAGAGGAAGGCCTCGGTAGAAAGAAATAAGACCTGATGCGATTTGAGAGATTTTTAAGACGCGATCTCCCTCGAGAGCGGAAGATCGAGGTAAGCCGGTCTTGTGCATTGGCAGTTATTCAAAAAGGTACTTGGGAAAACTTCCAGAAAAATTGCAGACTCTAGCTCTAACAAGTGTCAACTGTCTTACCTTTACCAGTTAACGTTTGAGCAAGCGCAATAATTTAGAACAATTAGGCTATTCGACTGGAACTAATTTATAGGTGTACTCTAACACTTTTTAACAGACACCCTGCAGCCAATCATAATCTAGACCATGGTATAAATATGTATAATGCACACATACAACTCAATTCAATTCAGTTCAATTATGTTTATATTGCACCAATTCAAAAAACGTCATCTTAAAAAACTTTATAAAGTCAAATTCAATCAAATCATACAGACAGATTTGTCAAAAGGTTTCCAATCTAAGGAAACCCATCAGACTGCATTGATTCCTGACGAGCAGCATTCACTCCTCCTGAAAGAGTGTAGAACCACAGTGGACAGTAGTCTGCATTGTTGATGGCTTTGCAGCAATCCCTCATACTGAGCATGCATGATGCGACAGTGGAGAAGAAAACTCCTCTTTAACAGGGAGGAAAAACCTCCAGCAGAACCAGGCTCAATGTGAACAGCCAACGGCCACGACAGACTGTTAGAGAAGACAGAGCAGAGACACTAAAAAGCACACATTGATCCCAACACAGCCCCACAACATCCAGAGCCTTAAGGTACTCATGGCGAATCTCATCCACCCCCGGGGCCTTGCCACCGAGGAGCTTTTTAACAACTTCGGCGACCTCAGCACCAGAGATGAGAGAACCCGACCCAGAGTCCTCAGGCTCTGCTTCCGCAATGGAAGACGTGTTGGTGGGATTAAGGAGGTCTTCGAAGTATTCCGCCCACCTATAAACTTTGTCAAAAAAGAAAGTTTTAAGCCTAGTCTTAAAGTAAACTGGATGTCTGCCTCATAGACCAAAACTGGCGGCTGGTTCCACATTAGGGGAACCTGATAACTAAAAGATCTGCCTCCCATTCCACTTTTAGAGACTCTAGGAACCATCAGTAGACCTGCAGTCTCAGAGCAAAGTGATCTGTTTGGAATATAAGTGGTAATCAGATCTCTGGGTTTTTAATGTGAGAAGGAGAGTTTTAAATTGTATTCTTGATTTAACAGGAAGCCAATGAAGGCAAACTCAAATTGCAGAAATATGATCTATTATGTTAATTTTCATCAGAACTCTTGCTGCAGCATTTTGAATCAGCTGAAGGCTTTGAACTGCATTTTTGTGGACTTACTGATAGTAAAACAATTACATTATTCCTGCCTTGAAGTAACAAATGCATGGACTAGTTTTTTAGCATCACTCCTGGACAGAATATTTCTAATTTTGGCGATATTCTGGAGGTGAAAAAAGGAAGCCCTGGAGACCTGGTTAATATTGGATTTAAATTACTTATCTGATTTAAAGGTCTTGGTCAAAAATAACCCAAAGTTTTTTTTTTTACTTTATTACCAGAGGACAATTTAATGGCATCCAGATTAAATGATTGATTAAGAAGTTTATTTATAAGGACTCTGGGCCAAAGATGACAACTTCTGTCTTGTCAGAATTTAAAACCAGAACATTTTAAATCATCCAGGTCTTGATGTAATTAATTACATTTATCAGAATTAATGGATACATATAGCTAAGTGTCATTAGTATGACAATGGAGAGGAATTTTACCAAGCAGTAGCATATATATATATATATATATATATATATATATATATATATATATATATATATATATATCAACTGAAATATCGCAAGCCTTTAGGATTTTTGAGTTTTTTTCAGCTGTACGCCATAATCAGCGATATTAAAACAATAAAAGGCTTGCGATATTTCAGTTGATTTGTAATGAATCCAGAATGTATGACATTTCATGTTTTTTAATTGCATTACAGAAAATAAAGAACTTTATCACAATATTCTAATTTTCTGAGACAGTCCTGTGTATATATATATATATATATATATATATATATATATATATATATATATATATATATATATACATATATATATGTATATAGTAAAGACAATTGGTCCAAGGACTGAACCCTTTGTTACTCCACAAGTGACCCTAGAGTTTGAAGAAGATTTATTATTAACATGAACAAACTGGAATCTGCCAGTCAGATAAGGATTTAAGGTAAAGCTAGGCAAATTTATTTGTATAGCACATTTCAGTACATAGATAATGCAAAGTGCTTTGCATGATTAAATATATAGGAACATAGGATAAAAGTAAGTTGGAATAAAATGTAGAAACAAAAAAACATGGGAAAATACAAACTAAAAGTAAATATTAAAAACAGTTTTAGTGAAACAGTTTAATTAGAACAGATAAAAGCAATCCTAAATCCTCCCAAAATCCTAAAATATTTTCTTCTTGAAACTATTTACATCATGCATCTGCCCTGTTGCTTTTTGGGTCCCCAACAACCTCCAAACATGACAGTAGTATGCCTAACTAGTTGTTCCTTGTTCATCACATTAGAATATTGTAAGTTAATCGAAGAGAAAATGGTATTAAAGCAATGATTTAAAATTTTAAGAAGTACACAAAGGTAAATTTAAATCTTCTGCTGGGGAATCTGAGCATATCTTTACATTTTTGGTTGTAAAATTAAGATCAATCATTCAGACTTTTTAAAACTCCACATAAATCATGCAGGATCCACTACTAACATCCATACTGTAGGGTGAAAGAGGGGCTACCCTAACTACATTACAAAATATCAAATGAAAAAAAAAAAAACAGATGCTTATAAGGTCCAACAAAGTTTTTTATCAAAAAATCAAGTGTGCTTGAATAACAAAATTTATACTCAATATACAAAACTGCATGAAATATGTCTGTACATATTTTTAACTGAGTTTTCTGTCAAAGTATGAATGTTAAGCATAACTAGCATAAACACGCTATTAATGAGGCAAATGGCCTTTGATGCCTGAAGTGAACAGACTTGTTCACTTGATTCATTAACACAACCCACTGATATTAAAGTTTTTGCAGTCCATTATTTTAACATCTTACAATTTCTTATTTTAATCTGTAGAAGAAGTTCACTAAAGTCTGATGTTGTTGTCATGAAATTCAAAATGGCTCCTTCTACTCCTTCCCTAATTCAACAGACTGGGAAAAGTTTGTCTACACAATGTTTGGTTATAATACCCATCTTCTCTCCCAACAGCACATATCTAACATTTAAGCTAAAAAAAAAAAAACTACCCCAGAAAATATTCTAGTTTTAGAGTGCATATAACACAAAGAGACACTAACAAATAAAAGTACTTTTATTTTACACAATAAAAAGTTCAGTAAAAAGTAATAAAGGATTATAAAAGACAACAAATGCACACTACTTCAGTCCCACAAAGTTTCTTAGTTTATACAAATTTCTGTTTATATGTACTACATGAACTATCATACACCTTTATAAAATTTTATAATTTTCTCATTAGCCAGCTGCTCTAAAACGGCATATTCATGATGTCCCGGGTGCTGCCCAGTTTTGAGCTTTTTGTTTCTCAACAGTTCAAAGTAATGGCTCCAGTTTCCATCGCTGTCTGCTCCAAAGCCAAACACATGAACCTAGAAATACGAAAATAAAAGAATGGAATGAAAACCCCAATCTGGAAAGCCAGCAATGGTGTTTAAAAAGAGGGGGGATTCTATAAATGTTCATTGTAGAAACGTTTAAAGCTAATATAGTGCATACCTGGTGTTACGGAGTTAATATCTTCAAAGAACACTTTGAGTCAACACTTTTTCTGATTATTTGTGGGTAGTGTACATCTTTTGAGGGCTAGATCCATTTATTGCTTGCACAATCTTACACTGCAATATGAAGACAAGTCCAACTGAGACTGAGATGGGTATAGAGGCAGGATACATTTGTGTCTGTTGAACCTTTACTGTCTAAAACTTGGTGATCTTGCCTATGTCCTTTATGTCCTTTATCCTGCACTGAGAATCTATAAGGAATCCCGCAATCCTTTGTGTGATGTATAAGCACATCCCAACTCAAGGAAATTAATGAAAATGTCCAGAGAGAAGGGAGCGTGCACTTTGTAATTTATTTTCGGAATGCTGTAGGCCTAGATTTGCTTTACAATCGAGTAATGGCTCGCTCCTGGCGACTGCTTAGCGATGTCTGGGCCCCTGTGGCTCTGTCTTGGCCCCTGTGGCTCTGTCTGCCCTGTCCAGGTCTCTGGGACCATGGCTGGATCCGCTCTTGGCTGCCGGCAGAGCCCATAGGCTCGTCCCCACGGCTCCTGGGATCTTCAGAGTTGTGGCTGTTGGGGAATTCCTGGGGCTCATCTCTGCTCTTCCCTGGAATAGGGGAGGCAGCTTTCCTTGTGTTGTCCCCTCTTGGGTACCTTCGCTCTGGGGGTCCCTTTGAGCATCTGGGGTTCTGTTTCCCTTGGCGTCTGCTCCGGTGTACTGGGAAGCATGTCTTTGGCTCCTCACAACCACTCTTGAGCATTTTTCTTATGGAAAAACCTTACATACACAAAGGCACTCTCGCAAACACCTACAGGTGCTTGGGTTCAGGTGCTTACAGGTTCACTTCTACACAGAACACTCCTATTATTATCTTTTTCAATCACTTTTTGTGAATAACATAGTGCTGTATATTCTTCAGTGATAGTATCAAGGCGTTGGTCGTTTGTACCTGTAATACTTTATGTGTTGGTTTTGCTGTTCTTTTTATATCTCTCTTTGCAGGTGTGGAATAAAGCTTCTCGCATAGATAAATAAAGTGGAGCACTATGGCAAAAGCCGTAAGGCTCCACTTGTGAAAGTAAAACCTATTTGACTCTTTTTGGAATTAAGACAACAATTCTTAATGCTACATTGCCAGACTGGACACACACACACACACAAAAAAAAAAAACACAATTGCGTAATGACGTATGAGTTGGCTCTCCAAAATCAGCACAGCATTCCGAAGCTCCTTTCCTCCCCATGATGGTGTTCTTACTGTTGAATGAAGCCACTGCCTCTTTGTTTAACATGATGGAAAAGTCAAAAGAAATCAGCCAAAGTTATCGGGAAGAGAATTGTGGACTTGCACATGCCTGGTCTTATCCTAGGGTGCAATTTCTAAATGCTTGAAGGTACCACGTTCATCTGTTGAAAGAATTATGTGCAAGTAAAAACTCAATGGGACTGTCTAACCATCATAGTCCTCTGGAAGGAGACTGGTTTTGTGTCTCAGAGATAAACGTGCTTTGGTCCAAAATGTGCATACCAACCCAAGAACAAAAGCAAAAGACCTTGTGCTGGCTCTAGCCAGTAAAAGTGTGTCATTATCCACTGTGAAAAGAGTCCTGCACCAACATGGGCTGCAGGGCTGCTCTGCCTGGAAAAAAGCCATTACTCAAAAAGAAGCCAGAGTACAGTTTGCAAATGCACACAGGGACAGGGAAATACATTTTTGGAGCTATGTCCTGTGGTTTGACGAAACTAATATTGAACTGTTTGGCCATAATGACCATTGCTACATTTGGAGGAAGAAGGGGGTAGCTTTCAAGCATTAGAACACCATGGCAAGTAGAAAATAGAAATAATTTTGGTAATTCAAGAGCATTAAGATAGGCTTTATTGATACAGCCGACATCACAGGCAGCTGTCAGCACAGCGCCATCTTGAAAAAAAGACGACAGTCTTTTTTTCTGTCTGACAGGAAGAAAAAAGCCTACATGTCTTTGTATATAGTGTATGTACACTTCTGGTTTCAACTGTATTGAGACACAAGTAAATAAAAATACAATTTGTTAAATGACCATTACATTCATTATCGGAAATAAGCACCAATTTTTTATTCACCACTTGTTCAACCCCACTTGTTAATTCATTAGTTAGCTTTAATTAGCCAGATTATTTTATTCGAGTTCAGCTTCAGTAACCACACCAAGGCCGGATCACTGCCAGACCTGTCCTACAATAAATTATGGAAATACACCCAGTGTGACGACATTAAATAGCCTAAATTACTAAAATAAATAAATAAAAACGACTGAGTTTTGCTTCAGAATTTGTACAGCTTGCTATGAATTCTTCTCACTATGAGAAACCTCTGAAGGAGAAAGCAGTGGTGAGACTATAGCTACGTTCACACTGCAGAGAAATGCGACCCAAATGCAACCTTTTGCCCATATGTGACCCATACCTGTCTTTTTCATGGCAGTGCGAACTGTCCAATTCTGATCTTTTGACACACCCACACCAACAAATCCGATCTGTGCCATTTCCATATGTTGTACTAATTCAGCTACACATCAGATTTCTTTCCAAGCGTCCACAGTCTGAAAGGTCATATCACATTTTATCTGTCTTTCAGGTCACTCTCCTGTTTCTCACACGCACACACAGCAGTAGTAGTTTGCGCTCCATAGAAGACAATTTTCAATAGCTGTGCTGCTTTTTCTTGCCTTTTTTCTTTTTTTGCTTTGATGTTGTCATATTATTGTTGGATCTCATTGCCCAGCAGCTTTGTAATAATAGCCGCATTTTTTTTTTCTTTTCAATGACTTTCACCATTGCTTCTGCAAACAGTGCGCTACCCTGTGATGTCTCCTTCTGTTATCTGTGCACGCAGGTCGCTTTGCAGTCTTGAGCCATTCAGACAGCAGTATGACGGCGGTCACATTTGATAATAATATGAACAGCCCCCTCAAAAAAAAAAAAAATCTGATTTCAGCAAAAAATCTGAATTGAGCATCAAGACCTGCAGTGTGAACATAGCCTAAGCCAGTGTTTTGCAAATCAGTAATAGGTCCTAAGTCCTAATTTAAACACCATTTGTAATTCTTTATCGGTTTACTAGAACCTGTAACTTTCAATACTGCATGATTAAATCACCAACCACAAGAAAACCTGATAGATATGTAAGCATTAAGCATAGAATAGCATATTTTATTAGCTTTGAAATGTCATTCTTTGGGTTACTTTACACATCAGAGGAAAGTTCAATGTTGTTGCCTCTCTACTTTAGTTTTCACCCCACACAATTCCCTAACTCAGATTTATTTATTTTCGGTAACCTTGTAGTCTGTGCAAGCAACTCAAATTAGATATTTTTTTTCTCTATTGTGCTGACTGGGGATTCTTTGAAAAACTTTATTAAAAACTTGTTGGAAATCAAAAAATATAACTTAAACTGGTTACAATTTTCTAGCATAACACAACAAACAGGAAAAATCTAATGGTGTTTTTCCTGTGATGTACAATCTTTTTGTATGGTGGTACTTGTAAAAACATTACATTTAACAGGATGATACCATATTTGGAAGGTTTAAGAACCACTGTTCTTATAAGCTTAATTTTCCTAATTATTACAATAAATGCACTTATTACTGCACAAAACATTTGATAGTATTTGGCTACATAGAAAAACTTACCTCATCACAAATGTGAAGTGCAAAGACAAAAGTCATAAACCCAGTGGATGGATATGCCCCTTTCTTTTCCAGCCAGCTCTCATGAGAATACTTCATAAAAGCTGGGTTGATTACCATCACCTATTACAAAGGAAATAGGTTCTAATATATTTAAAAAGTGACATTTGCAAGTGGGAAAAATAAAATATCAATGTATACTCACCAAATCTTTGTTGGCTCTGATTTTGGTCTTTACTGGTGCATAAGATCTGTTAAAAACATTACAACATGACTGAAAATATTCTTTACAGAAAATAGAAAAGACAATAGTTTACAGATTTAAATCTAAGGATTCCTAAAGAGTTGATCTTTATTAAGCTTTTGTTTTTTTTGCTGAGTTCATGTTCAAGATGTCTAATTTACATTGCAGTTTTAACCAGAACAGTTCTTATGATGATGGTGAAACATAACAAGTGCACGGTTCCTCTAAGCTTATTAAAAGTGACATTACACATTAGCCTACGTACTAAAAGATCCAGAAGGTCTGAATTCATGATGAGTTGTACTTTTGATTGTGAATAATGATTACGGGGCCATCATCAGAGTCATGTAGATAGAAAAGACCAAGTGTCTCACTAAAATTATTTCAACCAAAAGGCATAAGACAAGCTATCAGAGTGTATGGTTCTCTAAATTCTTCATCAGCTAGAAAATGGATTTTTTGTCGGTATATTTTGTTTAAAGAGTAAAACAAGATTAACTTGTGTTGTTTAAGAGCAATTAAAATAAATTTTTCCATAGACAAAAACAGAGATGCAGATATGTGTGGCCTTCTGTTAATGAAGAGCTAAATGCTAAGTGGGGTGCCAAAACCTCTTTACATGACTTCAGGACAAAACATTAACTTGTGTAATAGTGCTATGGGGAAGAAATTAAACAGAGAACTCGGGGCTAAGGTAAATGTTATTTCTTTTTGATGTAGTTGTCATACAAGGTATGTGGAATTTTCTGCTATGGAATTAATATTTTGTGTCATAATTCTGATTTATGATGGGCAAAAGTATGCATTCCCCCCTCACCCTGGATCACGACAATCAGATCCAAAAACTGTTGGGGTTTTTAGCAGCTGAAGAATTTTACGTGTTCACTTTGAATATAAGTAAGTCCTTTCCTTTACTTGTAAAACTAAGGTATTTCTTGTTCAGTAGCTTACATGTGGCATATCTCATTGGTTAATAAGGTGTAATGTCCATGAAGAAGACTAAATGTAAAAAGACTCACATTCCATAGAATCCTGTTGTAAAAGCCTTTATAAGCCATTCAAGATCCATAATTTTGAATGGAAACAGCACAAGATGAGTGGAATTATGTAAATCAACTGCACTTTCTGGATACATGACATGATGAGTGGTTTTGGTCCCAACGTCTTCTTCATAGCCTTTTATTTTAGCAGAATTCATTCTAAAAAGCATATAATAACACATTAATTTGGTTTTCATTTTATTTTTTTGTTTTTTCATTAATTAGCAAACTTAAGCTTTACCTTATAACCACATCTTGAAAATCTATCAGCTGACCATAATGTGATCCTTTCAAATTGACAGAATTTCCAACAACTGCACAAGTCCTGCAGCTGTCAGGGTGGGGTTTTCTGGGGTTGGGACTAGAGGGGAATATCTCAAAGACGTTGTTCACCACTTTTTTAAAGAACTGGAAGTCCCGTTTTTCATTCTGTAAACGCTGCAACATAGAAACAGTACATTGTTTGAGTGTTTTTAAAGAGTCCCTCTCGCAAGGTATGGAATTTGCATCGATCTAAATTAAGTGAATCCTCCTTTAAAGGGACTGCTTACCTGCCACCACTTAAACGCTTCTTCAGAAAGGTTGGTTTTTGCAGACAAAAAAGGTTCAACAGAGAGGTTCATACGATGACTAAGCAGACTATCTTCGGATAAACATTTTTCACAAGCACACGAGGTTAGGACTGTAAGGTGAAACCGGTTAGTGAACTGTAATACCAACAGCAATCCAGTGACAGCCGTAGAGAGCAGAAAAACCAACAGCTTTACTCTGGATGTCATCCTGGACATGTAAAGAGAGTTGAGAACACACAAAAGAGAATCAGAATCAGAATCAAGTTTAATCGCCAAGTAGGTTTGCACATACAAGGAATTTGACTTGGTGATGATGGTGCAGACAGAAATAAGAATACAATAAAATAAAGTAAAATTGAATAAAATCAATATATATACAGAAATAATATACATTGAGTAGACTGTGCATTAATGTAACGCAGAAGCTTGTAAGTCCTGAACAGGGGAGAGAGACAGTGTCCAGAATGAACCTTTCTTATTATTTATTCATTTATTTAAAGCTCCAATCCACACAGACATTGTTAAAATTGACAGAGCCGCTTTATTTAACCATCAGAAGACATTAAAGTTATTTTAAGCATTAGTTATTTTTATGTAATATGGAAAGGTCAAAATTTTATTAACTTTAAGCCTTACCTCACCACGTCTCCTTCTGTTGAGCTCCAATTATTATTTGAAAAGTCACAAATATCCCTGAAACTTGTCGCAAGGTTTTATATTAGACAGAAATTGGCCCGGAGTAAACCATATGTTGATGCAGTTTGTTTTACAGAGCAGGGCTGGAGACGTGTCAAAGGTAGTAAGAGGTGTGGTTTGTTCTTAGGGCAGGTGCTGTGAGAGACACAAACCCGTTGGGGAACAAAAGCAAAGATGAGCAAGGATGAACAGTGTTGCTATTCCTAAAGGGAAAAATCAGAAAAGGAAATTGTACATTTATTCTTCTATAAAAGTGGGAAATTTGCACGTGTTTCATTAGAGAGAGTAAATACCCTTATTCCCACAAATATCACTAATTAGTTAAAAGGCTGGCTTGTTTTATCTGTTTAAGTCGGAAATAAACTCTCCAATTTAGAATGTACTATTTGATTAAAGATATGTCATGCTAAACCAAACAATGAGAAAACCAGATAGTGTTATATTAACAAAAGAATACCATGATTTGTTATATTAACAAAACAAGCCCCTGTGGAGGCGAATAGACATAGACAGTCATTCAACTGTGCATTTACGATGTACAATTGAGTGAAACCTCTTTCCAAGGCTCTGGATAAAACCATAAGACAAAAGAGAAACATTATAAATATAATATATTATATATAAGTATATGTCATTTGTCAGAAATGTAGCAGCAAACCAAAATACATTGTATATTTTCAGAAAAGGTAAGACCATATGAATAGTACAAGTACATGTAGCAGCAGGATGTGTTGTTAATAACAATGAACGGGACATAACATACATGGACAGTTCATACTTCAGTGTCCATGTAAAGTGACTAGTTTTGCATGTATTGGGGGTTACTGGGCGTTTAGCAGTCTTATGACTTGTGAAAGGAACCTGTTGTGGAATGTGGTTGTTCTGCATTTTAACCTTCGGAACCTGAGGGCATTAGGAAGAACAGTTCATGATGGGGGTGGGAGGGGTCTGTAATGGATGTCTGGGCCCTGGTTATCCAGTGTGTGCGAGCAGTGTCATGGGAAGAGGGAAGCACTGTCCTGATGATTCTCTCCACTGTCCTCACCACTCTCTATACACATTTCCAGTCTCTGGCATTGCAGGCCCCAAACTGCCTGGGAGGCAGAGCTCACAGGTGCATGATATGATCTTAAAAGTGATGCCCATTTTTCGTCTTCCGTAAAAGAAGTCAAACACAGTTATTGTGACGAGTGAATGCTGCTTGTCAAGACTTGATGCAATCTACTGGGTTTTCTTAGATAGGACATTTTTTGACCAATCTGTATAATCTGATTGAATTTGACTTTGGAAACTCCCTTGAAATGACACGTATCATGAATTGGAGCTATATAAATAAAATTGAATTGAATTGAATATTTTTTCCTAAATCCCTTGACAAGTTGCTAAATCTTTATTCATATATATAATATATATACTATTTAATACAATTATATGTAATGTACGATATAAGTTTTACAGTTTCACCCTGGAGAAATTCATTGCAACCCGGAAGCCCCAAAGTCGACCAAACACACACACAGGCAGATATTTGATGAAAAAGATCAGGAAAAGTTAAATTGTTTATTTCTAATGTGTTTTTACTGGGGTTTTTTTTAAATGTCTGACCGGGGTTAACACCTGGAGCTCACAGTCACAGTTTGTGATGAATCATTATTGTTACAAGCAATTTCATATTCTGTGTTATTTTTTATTTTACCGAATAAAAAATAAGTGATATAATATCTGCTTTGTGTCTGTTTTCTATTCTAATTATAATAATATTCTATATTTACAGTATAAGAGCCTCCAGTCTGGTATTTTTACAGTTAACAATTTGTCATGAATCTATTTTCATTCATAACATCTGTGCAATTTTATAGTGAAGTACCTTGAATACAGCCTCAACACTTCAGGAGCTTAATTTGTATTACAGTAAACTAAACTTATTATTATTATTATTATTCAGCTTCATGTTCAACTCGTCTTAGTCACCTTAATTAGTTCCACCTGCTGCCTCTAATTACCCTGAAAGTCATTCCACCTGTTTCTCTGCTTACATTTACCTGCCTCTCCCAACCATTTCCGACAGGAATGTCTAGTCTTGTCTGCACTGCCTGGTTGTTGTTCTCAGTCTTCTCGTGCTCAGACTCCAGGGTTTTCTGCAAATGACCTGCCGTCACTGAATAAGGAACAGCAGTGACTGTTGTGCTGGTCCACTCTATGTTCTTTTGAGTGCTGCTGCTAGTTCTACCCGCTCTGGTGAGCCATCGGCAATGACCATTCTCTACGGAGCGATATTTGTGCCTTCTGACAGGAACTGAGAGCGAGGACAGTGGGTTGAGAAGAGTTTTTCAGAGTTGAGCGCGCACCAGACCGGTTTTGAGCGCATGCATGTTGTCTCACTGGGCGCTCGGATTGGTTCATGCGCGCTCAATCAGGAGGCACAAATATCGTTCCATAATTCTCTGATCAAGTCTGTTTCTCCCTACATCGTCTGGTCAAATCAGTTTCTGACATTGTCACCTGGTCAATTCATTCCTGCTATCAACATTCATCAGCTGGTACAATCACGCCCGCTGACAGGGGGTGACAAACGGGTAAATTGTCCCATTAACTTGGCAGTGGTTACAACTAACTTGTTTCTGTCATATTCGATGCTGGAAGAACTTTAAACTGAAATGCTTGCTAACTCGATATGCTTGCGTTGCTTGCGTTTATTTGACGTTAACACGCGGTTTTTTGTTGTTGCTTTCTCGCGTGCATATAGTGAATGGCAGGGAAAAACAGCCAAAAACACATGATACTTTGAAACGCGAAGCGACTTCACCGACGGCGTCGATGCAGACCCCCCGCTCCGCTCCGCACAAAACTTGTTCCGTTCGCCAACTCACCGCCTCGTCTAAGCAAATTCCTGCGGGAAACACCGCCTTCCGCATGTCGGCTTTGTTTTTTTCCGGCCAGCACCTTTCTTACTCTGAATCCGAGGTTTGGCTGACAGCGAGGTTATTGGCGCATTATCGCCACCTACTGTTCTGATTCAAACCCCTACACCGCAGCAACAGACCTTCACAAAATAAAAGCATGTGAGCAACATGCGTTAACCCGCGTTAAAGTAAATATCGCCGTTAATAGTCTAATGAATTAACGTGAAATTAACGCGTTAACTTGCCCAGCCCTAATATATATATATATATATATATATATATATATATATATATATATATATATATATATTTATATATATATATATATATATATATATATATATATATTTATATATATATATATATATATATATATATATTTCTGCATAAGGTATATGTAATATGTTTTCTTCAAATAAGGGTCCATTAGAACTCCCCCCACCCCAACATAAAATGGTTTGACCATTAGTACAACGGCTGGCTGCAACTTTGAAAGTTTGTTCCGTTGCAAACTAAGAGTCACCGGTGCACAGAAAAGAAAAGAGAAGAGAAAAAGAGAAGATGACACCAAAGCTTGAGGGATTTTCTGAGTAGATATTTTTTTTAAAACTGAGGATGAGTCAGGAACAGGTCTAGGAATGGAATTGCAGAGGAATAATGCCCATCCAGAGCCAGGTAAGAAGCAATGCGTTTTTCATTGGGATTTTAAAGTATAGCATCTGCTAGCTAGTGTAAGAGGGAAAAACCTTTTATTTTACAGAAATACTTAAGCTTAGAGCCAAGTGAGCAGAAAGCAGAGAGATGGCAGAGGTCCAGTCTGAAAGACAGAGCAGAGCAGGAGAGCCAGCTGAGGCGGGAAGCTTGGTGGACAGAGAGAAAGGAGGAGAACATGGCAACATGTGGCTTCAGGGGGGGGGGGGGGGGGGGGGGGAGACAGCATGTGTTTGAGGAGGAGGCACAGAGAGAGCCATCCCTACCGATAACAGAGACAGTGCAGGTGGAGGGGCTTGCTGCCGGATTGGAGAGTCTGAGCATAGTCGCTCAGAGATGGACCACCCCGTTAATTTTAATGATCCCGCGTTATGGCCAGCAAAAATGACTGATTCTGATTAAGTGAATGTTGTGCGTTTAACGGCTAAAAGGAAGCCTTTCTCAGAGATGGCAAATGAACTGCCAGCAGATTCATAGGGTCTGACCACATTTATGAAGTGAAGTCATCTAAGACTTGTTTGGAGGACAATTTTTTTTTTCTGTAAACAGCAGCATATGAGAATGAAGTATACAGTTAAGTTGATGGGTTTTTTTGGTGTGTGTGTGTGTGTGTGTGTGTGTGTGTGTGTGTGTGTGTGTGTGTGTGTGTGTGTGTGTGTGTGTGTGTGTGTGTGTGTGTGTTGTGGGCAGCAGGTGTAGAGGGGGGGCCCAAAAAGACTTTGTTGTCCTGGGCCCTAGCAAAGCTGTTAGCTGGCCTGGGTACAACCTCTCCTGTCTACTCTTTGACTTGAATTTAATTTTTTTATTTATTTTTTTGTCTGCACATTATGCACAAACAGTAATATTTACAGACCAGTAAGAAAATGTCTAGAAAAAAATGACAACCCACTTTGGTCCTTCACAAACAAGGTTATATGTAAATAGAGTTAACTGGGACCTGGCCACTAGGTAGGTGTGTGCGTGAGCTGGTGGAAGTGCTTATGCTAATAATTACAACCATGTTCCACAGCTTTTGTTTAGTTGTACTTTGAGTTCTGGTCAACTCTCAGATGAAATGTTCGAAATAAATGCGTGTTTTTAAAACATTGTCTTTAATTTCTTTTTGTGAAATGAAAATTAGAGAAAAAAATATTAATTTGATTTGGTATACCAAAATCAGAGATTTTATTTTCAAGCCAAATCGCCCAGTCCTACCTTTAGCTACAAGCTACTCTATTGCATGGTAAACGTCATCACTTAAAGATGCACATCAACAAAACCACATCAACTGCAAAAGTGTTTTCCACGTCCTTGACGTGAAAAACCCTTGGAATCTTGTCAACAAACAGGATCGTTGACAAAAGGCAGTTAGACATGTGGTTTCAAGCAGAGTGTTTCTCCTACACGATGTTTTCATTGTATTTGTCATTGGTTAGGTTGACCTAAGATGAAACTAACTCAGTTTTCTACATTAAACTTTCTTAATGTTTCTTCCCACCCTTTAAAACAAAATATATATTTTTTTCGTTTTAGCAGTGGAAACAGTATGAACAATGTCCTAATTATACTCTACCACTGGCTTAGTATGGGAACCGGTTTGATGGAAGAAAAAAAAACACTCCCGGTTGAGAAGATGAAAGAGAAATCTATTATTAAACTGTGATGTTGACAAAAGTTGGAATGTAAAGGTGTTCTGCATCTGTCTTGCAAAAAGTATGCAAAAAGCTCCACCTGTCCTTCTGGTAATTTAAATTAAAAAATGGGCTTTGTTTCAAAGTCAAACAGAAACAGAAACAGATGTTGCCATTTGTTATAAATCTACCAAATTTCCAAAAGGTAGTGCTTTTTCTTCATCATTGCTATTTTTTTGTATAATTCTCAGTTTGTGTTATTTTGCACTGGATTTCACTGAATCCAGATGTTGTTGGCCCCACAAAGCTAACAGCTGCACCAGGTTCAGACAAATTTAGCCTCTTTCTCTATCAGCATTTCGGCACAAAAGTCTCCCACCTACCTTTTTCTTGTCAGATTGAGTTGAAAAAAAAACATTTGTTTTCCAAGGAGTGGACATTTGATAGAAGAACTGGTGGAATCAATGTCCTAAATGGGTCAGTCTTTTACCTATCTGTCGGCCTGCTATGGCAGCCACATTTATGTCTCTGATGGCATTGCTTCTGTACTCCGCGTTGCTGGCACACAGCTCTGACGCTCTATGGGCCTCTGGTTTTTCATAGCACAGCAATCTGAGGTAATATAGACATTTCTCCAATACTGATTCTCCATTCTCTTTGTGGCTTAACTTTTGAAACTCCAATAAGAATTATTGATATTATTTTGTCTTTAGGTTGTTGTGAGTTGGGTTAGAGCAAACCTACTGGAAGTCAATACTGCCACAGACAAGCAAAGTGTGAATGTGGAAAGAAATTCAGGGTCTCTTCCAGGATCATACGAAAATGTGTAGGATGGGGAATGGGAGGGTCACAATAAATCACAAAACCCCTCATATGGCCTGTAACAATGATGTGGACTTTCTTAATGGACCACATAAGCACTTCTTATCGGGATCCCTAACAAGAGTCTGCAGAAACTACAGTGTGTTCAGAACAGTGCTGCAAGGTCTTGATGAGAGTCCGAATGTACAATCACATCACACCCATTCTCCACTCACTTCACTGGCTTCCTGTGTCTGCAAGGATTGAATACAAGGTCTTAATTCTCACCCACCAGTGCATCTATGGAAATACCCAGCCCACCCCAATACCATACCTTTAGGAACTGCTAACTCCTCTCACTACAACACGATCCCACCGCTCAAAACACTCAAACCACCTGTTCCTCCCCAAGACTAAGCTAAGCGCCATGGGCAACCGTGCCTTCTGCTCTGTCGCTCCTCGGACCTGGAATGCCCTCCCTGATGGAACCACAGACTATCCAGACTTTTAAAAAAGGATTAAAAACATTTCTTTTTGGCAGAATTTCCAACTTTTAACCTCTTACAATTATGCCACTGACTTATTTATTCATATGTATTTTACAATGATGTTTAGATTTTAGGATAACTGAGGGAGACGTTGTAGAGATTGATAGCCACAGGCAGGAATGATTTCCTGTGGCGCTCAGTGGTGCATCTGGGTAAGAGGATCCTTCTGCTAAAGGAGCTCATCTGCTGGGTCAGTGTGTCATGCACATAATACAGTCCATCATGGAAAATCATCCCTATGATGATTTTACCTGTAGCACTTTGAGATTTTTCTTAAATGTAAAGTGCATTACAAATAAAATGTATTATTAATATTCATATTATTACTACATAAGCACCCTGTCTGATTATTATTTCCATCTGCATGCTGATTAAAAATAATTATTATTTAAGAAGTTCTTTAGAGTTTAAGGTAAGATTTCTCATCATATAGAATATAATGTTTGTCACTTTGGAAACAATTTCCCAATCAAATCTTTAAGTCTCCTGTTTTTTCTGAAAGTGTTTGTCACATTCATCATTAAGGATGAAACCCAGTTGTATTTGTGTCAAAACAGGTTTGGCTTTTGAGAGAAGTAATATGGACAAAGAAGGCTGCCTTTAACTTTTTATCCCCTTTATATCTCGTTGCGAAAACTTCAGAAAGTTGGATTTATTTTTTTCCGATGTAGACTATTTTAGTTTTCAGCTAATCCATCTTTACACCCCAGAGGAGTGAGAAAGACTTCTCAGGAAAAACACTGTTATAGAAAGAACTCAACATGAAGTGGATATGGAGAAAAAACACCCGATTCCAGCTAATCAGCATAAAATGTCTCCCTTCACCACACAGGACTTTACAAAAAAAAAAAAAAGGTTTCCATGCACTTTTGCTTTCTCAAATTAGACACACTTTACCTTTACTTCTGATGACAGGACTTTGAAGAGAAAAACAAAGCAACAAACAAAGCAGTTTCATACATGCATTACAGTCAAACAACAGAGCTCTAATCATTTAAGCTCACACATAGACGTCTGACACACAACACATCCCAAACACTCTTTCACTCACTCATTTCTCACTCTCCCGGGAACTTAATATTTTTCTGATAATGGTCCAGATGCCCAATATTCCTGGATTTTTACTGTGCGCACATATAATTTAAACCATATTTATTGGACCCATAGCAAAAAAAAAAAAGTAAAAGTAAACATTTATATTTCACGTGCTCCAGAACAGGCCTTCTATTTCAAATTTTTATTTCACCTCGTTACCTAAACCAGAGTACTCAAACAACCCAGACTGCAGTTAACTCTTTAAGACACACTGATGATCCAAGAGAAACCTCATTTCTCTTTTACAAGCGCTTACAACTACTGGGCCTCGCCCAACAAAAATCTGCATGCACCAAAACAGGCCTACTATTTAAAATTTAACTGGAGGTTTTTCTCAACTCAAAGCCTAAACCAGAGATCTCAGCTTTACAAAACAACTGCAGTTCACTAAGGCCACATCTCATTGGAGTCACTCGCAAGTCGAACCTCCAATCGGCCTGTACAGCGCTTCACGCTTCACTTACTCAGAGGCTTCACCTCTTAATACTCCGACCAGCCGGACATTTATAAAATCAACCTTTTACGATGATTTCTTTATTCTAAAAAGTTATATATATTAGAAAACTTCAGCTTAAACCGTCATGGTCCGATCCATTTCCTATTCGTCGTCATACTAGCGTTTTCTAACGAGATGTACGATTAAAGCGGCTGGGAGTCACAAGTCACTTCTTTTAAGTTGTCTCTTGTGGTCAATTGTGTAGGAATTCTAAACCATTCCAAATCTTGTATTGTTTAAGACAACTCTTTCCTCACGTGGGAAATAATGACAGAAAGCAAAACAGAGAGACGACCTCTCCCAATTGTCAAACAATCAATAAACACACTCTTCCCAAATCAAACCTCACAGACGGCAATTTTTTGTCATTATCAAGCAGAGAAAGAAAGAGAGCAGTATAAAAAAACACATTTACACTTACCCCCTGTCTTTCTCCGTATCTGTGTGTCCCGGCGCAAAGTGGCCAGCTTGCACCGAAGGCCCTGCCGTCTGGGGAAGAGGATCTCCCTTTTATCCAAAATCAGGTCGAAAGGTCACCAATTATGTGGGAGATTACTTTGACTAAAAACCGTAAAAAAGAAAGATGACACGGGAAAACGAAGTCCCTCTGTTCGCCAACTGGAGAACCCATTTATTTCAGGCTTTACCTCTCAGCACGTACGAACGGGTGTGAGCTAGAGTTCTGATTACAACATAGTGTACATGCATTTTATATCCCACCGATGGGTGTGTGTTACAAATAAGATTCTCTGTGCATCCATTGGTCTGCGCCGTGACCCAGCAGTGTCCACGTGCTTCCAGCCTCCTTTGGCAGACATTGGTCTTATTCCTGGGAACAGCTCCACAAACGTTGAAAAACAGACAACCTTATCTTGTCAGTTGACCTCTGTTTGGGTCACACAGGATGTCATGTCCTGGTCATATTCTGGACTTCTGCTACCTTCGCCTCACTTTCAGGACAAACAGACTTCAGATGTTTTCCAACCCCCTGTAGCTTCTACAGAAAACAGCTGTTATGGAGCTGAAAATATGCTTACTTGAAGTTAATTTTGATATGAACGCAGCATATGGAACAACCCTGCCTGTGATTCCGAACTGTGACCACCATTCCAACAACTTAGTGAACAAACAGTTCCCAGTTGGAAATGAGAATAAACCCTCCTGCACTGACAATGGTCCAGATCGCACAAACCGCCCTTTTTTCTACACCAAGCCCAGATTTCCCCTTTCTGGATTTCACAAACAACATCAAAGCGTTTTTTAAGATTGGCCTGCAGTTACCATCCTCTCCCCATAGCAATTCTGATAACCCTAGCTCGGTGACTAAACCAGCATCTTCCGATAGTGTGATACACACTGGGCCTTAGCCGCAACATTATCAGACATGACAGTTTCCAACATAGGCTTGGGCCTTTTGTCGGAGATAGTTGTGATATACCGTATTTTTCAGACTATAAGGCGCACTTAAAATCCTTAAAATTTCTAAAAATGTTATGGTACACCTTATAACCCGGTGCGCCTGACTATGGTGAGCAATGAAGCGCTCTGCTCAATGGACATTGGGAAAATTATGGTACACTGTGTCACGGACCCTTGAGATGTCTACAAGACTGCACGACTGTAATGTCAAAACTGGAAGCCTGCAATAAATCTAGTGAGTTAAAGGGAAATTATTGTTTCAGTACAACCGCCATCACATACATCACAAACATTTCAGGGGTAGACGAGGCCATGCTGCCAAGGACACCGCTTACATGGTACCCACAGTGCACTGCCATTACTCTGTGGAAAGATAGGCGCCACATTAGGAAGGGGGAGGAAAAACACATATTTCACACTTTATCCTAATAATAAGATACTGTTTGAGATATCAAAAACCTCTGGCACGAAAAGCACAAATAAGACGAGACACATAAAAGCAGAAGGTAAATATTGGAGACCAGTCGCGTGTAAGTTCATATGTTTTTTGTAAGCATCAGTTATGTGTGTCTGCTTGGGTGAAAGTGTTTATGTTTCCATGAACACTCTCCAGAGGCCATTGTCCTTGATGTTATCAACCGGCCAACAGTTCAGAAAGCATCCGCAGATGTCACCGGGGGAGGAGGGAGCGTGGGGGTGGGGGGTTTCGGAACTCTCTCCGCCATAACAACCAGGGACTGATTATGATAGGGGAGGCATAACCCAAATACTTTATTTGTTATGAGGACAAGCTGCACTGACTTTCCCATCAGCTTTGCTGGCTCCAAATGGCGAATTCAATATTCCAAATTACTTGGGCTTTTCCGCGTTTCACTTACAGATTTTATCCCATCTCCCCTTGAGTTCAACCACCGAAGCCAGTCTGTCTACAAGCACATCCAGTTTTTTGGCTCTGCCCCTCCACATCCAGGTCTGTTTGTTCACCGCCTTTGTGATTGCATCATATCCAGCTGGTAGACTGATCAAGGCCAAATGGCTACCGACATCCGCTGTATTTGCTGATACATCAAAAATCCACCAAATCCAATAAGTAGAAGTCCACGTATCATGAATCCAAACATGTATACGTCTCCACGTCCAGGACTGACAAAGTTGAAAGACACACCGTTTTCAAATCCAAGAATATAGGGTGTATCCCACAAAATGAGTCAAATCGGAAGAGGACTGGTCCCCCTTTTGCTGCCTACCCGTTGAAAAAATTAACTATCCAACTACTCTGTCCTCCTGGCAGAGTGGGATAGTTCTCTTTCTCAGGAGAGACCGATGTTGATGAGAAAACACACCGTCCGCGTTGCAAAGCACAGCAAAGTAGCATACGCACATCCTACGCTTAGGTAACTTTTCATTGTAATCAGTCAATAAATGTACACCCAAAGCATAATAAACAAATTTTTATGCTACACAACGTCTAAATTAGATTGAAGTTCCAATTTCAGACGTGCATATGCTCCTTTTTGACAGGAAATAAAGGGGGGCAGTATCTTGTGTTCAGCAAAGCTCTACTATATCGGGACAGCGGCAGGACCAGGTAAATGCCTCTTGTTGCACAAAACTTTTTACTCCATCGTGATACATTGAAATTTTTAACACTGGACGTTTCCCTGGAAATCGGGGGCATCTGGTCACACTACTGGAAGGGTGGGGTGATATTACACACTTGGGAAGCATATGTAATGCGCCTTATAATCCATTGTGTCTTATATATGGACAAAGACACGTAAATTCACGGTGCGCCTTATAATCCAGTTCGCCTTATAGTCCGAAAATACGGTATCTGTGATGATACGTGGCAGAAAGAACAAAGCTAAAAGGATAACAAACAAGTATAACCAATCATACTTAAGTCATAAATTGTCAGATGCAACCTGCCACAGAGATAATATTAACCACTAAGTATAAACTGGTTGTATTAAACATTAGATCTCTATCAGGAAAATCACGTTTAATCAATGACTTCATTACTGACAATAATCTTGATGTTTTTAACAGAAACATGTTTACATGAATTTAATGAAGCACCTATTCTGATAAGGTCAACTTCTCCAAACTACAATTTTCTTTGTGAGAGCAGACAGCAAAGGAAAGGTGGAGGAGTGGCAACATTATTTTGTGATTCACCGAATCACTGAATTACTTCTGAATATTTGGCTCTGATGGTAAAGAGTCCGATACAAACTATGTTTCGGAATGTTTCTGAATGACCTATTATCTCTGGTGTGTGTTGATTGTGACTGTTTAATTATCATGGGAGCCTTCAACTGTCATGTTGACAACCCTGAAGCTAAAAGCGCAAAAGAACAGTGTGACACGTTTAGAAACTTTGGTTTCACTCAACTTGTTAAACAGCCAACACACAAACAGGGACATATTTTACACTTGATCATCACTAAGGGTCTAAACATTTCCAAGGTCAATGTAACTGATGTTGCCCTTTCTGTCCACTTTTCTGTTGCTGCCTAGTGTCAGAACGCTTGCTCTCAGTTGTAGGTCATGGGTTAGTCAACAGCACAATGAGACAAAACAAAGAGCTAGAACCATCTCAAAACAGCTGTTTGTCTTTTCAGAAGTGGCCTTTTATGAGCCCTGATCTAAATCCTATGGAACATCCATTGAAGGAGCTGAATCACGCTGTCTGGAGAAGACTCCCTTGAAACCTCAGACAACTGGTGCAGTTTGCTCACAAGGAGTGTGCCAAAATACCTGCTGACAGGTGCAGATGTGTCATTGACAGTTACAAAAATTGTTTGACTGTAGTGATTGCCTTAAAATGAACCACAGTAACCCTGCAGAGTTGATGCCAGGTGACGGACTCTACCTAGACAAGTTAGTCCCTGTTCCAAAGGTTTGCTATTTTGAATTAATTGATTGATCCATATGAGCATTATAACAGGGCACAGGATTTACATGACCTGCATCCATTCTCAGAAGCTCAACTTGTTATCCGTCTCGTCAATAGAAATAAATCATTCTGAAATGTTAAGTATTTAAGGGCTCTTGGCCAAAGCAACTTTGGGTCGATCCAGGATCTCCAAATCTTTTGGTCATCATTTCGGAGGTATATAAACAACACCTTCGCCTCACAGTGCTCCTACTCTGCTCTGGCATAAACAGGACTAATTTGTTTAAAGTTTTATTTTAACACTGGCCTCCACTCTGCGTTTATGTTGGAAATATTTAGGGGATTATCAGTTAATTTATTTTTGAAACCAAAGAATTTTCACAATCCATAATATGTCTATCTCTCATCATACAAAGGTGGACTCAGTTTATGTGTTTCATGTTATTATTACATTCATCTGAATTCAAGACAATTTTACTCTTGCTGAGGCCTCTGATATAGGAGAAATGATTAAATGAAGTATTTTACACAGTAATCATTTATTTAAACTGTAAACAACAAACATTACTCCTATCTTACCTGGCTGTTGTTCTAAATTCATTACAGTACCTTCTGGCCCTCCTTTGAATCTCATGTGCCGTGTCAGCTTTTTGCATACAGTCTTTTGTTGTTCTCACCTTATTAGCACTGTAACAAAATTTTACAGTGTCACTGTACTGAGCAAGAACTGTAATAAACAAAACAGTTTAAAACAAGATGTGGCCAAAGTTATTTAATAACATGTTATTAAATATAAAGGGGAAATTTAATTATTTCTAAATATTGTTTCGTATGTAGAAACTGGCTCTTGGGACATGGAATGTCACGTGTCTGGTGGGGAAGGAGCCTGAGCTGGTGTGCGAAGTTGAGAGGTTCCAGCTGTAAATGGAATATTGTGATTTTAATATTTAATATTTTAATATTGTGATCTTAGAGCTTTTTAGCTACATATTTGTCCTTGTTATTGAAAAAAGAATGGCATTATTTTCATTTGCTATCCTTTATTTCTATTACTCATAAAATGAGCTTAAGTAATTATGTGAAAAATCTGCAGAATGTGTCACTTTGTTGTCCGATTACTTTATTAATCATCAGAATAATCCATAGAATAATTGATCAGAGAGAGAGAGAGAGAGAGAGAGAAGGAAGGCTGGGTGTAGCCGTTAAGCTTCTGAAGGTGTAACTCGATACCCACACCTTGCCTGCTCTCCCTTTCTGATTTTTTCACCACAACAATTTCTGTGGTACTATGCAAAAGTTATTCATCTTGACAGGGCAGCATCAATTTCACATCATCAGTTGTTTAAGAGTCCACTAGGATAACTTCCAACATACAAGACCATGACCAAAAATGCCCAGCATCCCATTTTCAACTTTGCATAAACGATACCCACACACAAAATCTGAAGGTTTACTCCACTCCTAACGGACTTAGATAATACCGGGGAATCACAGCTGATCAGGTGGCTTTATACAGTCAGTATATTTCTTTAAAAAACAGCGACAAATTTACCAAGATTCTGCAGATATGTAATATCCTGAAACAAAAAGCAAAAGTGGGAGGGATATCTGGCCAGCTGCTAAGTCTGTGGATTTATTCACCTTTCTACAAAGTCACTGTGATAGGGATCTTTCAATCACTGGAAAAGGAAATATTACAAAGATTAACTTCATAAAACCTTACTTCTGAGCTTTTTCTTTAATATCGTCTCAGATCCATTTTTTTTACACTTTATCCTTATAATATGGTGCATATTGGGCATCAGGTGCTGCCATGGCCTGGTGCGATACAGTTTTCACTGGCTGCTGCTGTAAGCGTCATATAAACATGCATGGAAAAATGCAAAAAGAAAAATAGAGCTGAGGCAAAAAGTCAAAAGGAAGAGAAGGAGATAAGAATAAAGAGACAGAAGAATACAGCAAGTACAAGATAACTATCTAGGATTCTGCTTCTGTGCAGAGAGAGAGAGAGGGAGAGAGAGAGAGAGAGAGAGAGAGAGAGAGAGAGAGAGAGAGAAAGAAAGAAAGAACAACAGACATATTGAGTGAGTCTGTTGCAGCTAAACAAGCACCTCTGCTTCTGGAATGATTTATCATCTGCGGTAGAGCCTAATTAAACCACTTTTACTTGGAATCAATTTATCATGCACATACAGCCACACCCTTTCTCGTGTATGTGGGAAATATCTGTGTAACTTTAAAAAGCAAAACATGACTATGACAGAAACAATAAAAAGCCATGGTGAGAAAAACAAACAAGCAATGTTTCCCCCATAACTCGTTGGTATTAACAGTAACCGAATAACAAACCTGAATGATGGGTTTCAGTAAACTCTTGGATTCATGCCATATCTTCACGATTGTTCCTCTTTAGTTATGAATCTGTGTTTTTTGTCTTTTATATTTCCTTGATATAGTGATATGACATAAGATAACAATATGTACACCAACTAATGATAGTTTAAATACTTGTCTGTGCTCATATAGTCTTTAGTGAGTATGCAGCAAGCACTTTATAACATACACCAATTAATTTGTGTTTGCACACGTGGTTGTAAGTCTGTGTTTGTGTGCTCCATCCACCGCGTGAGCCTAAATCTCAACTTGCAGATGTAACAAACACCACGCACCTATTTTATCCACTGTACTGACAACAGATGGTCTTGCACACATGGGAAAAAAGTTTAGGAGTCACTGCATTTGATTTATTAAATAAGCGGTGTAGCAAGATTTGCACAGATAGTGTGGATGTTTTACTGACACGCCTGTTTCAGGAAGGAGTTAAAGCACACAAAAGACAGTGGTCACAAATTCATGTCAGTAATGCCTGCATATCCTCCTTTTACAGTACATTTTGAGTAACATCAAGTTAGGAGTTATTTTTACCAACAACAGTTGCCCTAAATAGTAACAGAGAAAATGTCATTGTCAGAAGCATATCAATTGTCCTTCTCTGGCCTTTGATAAAGTAAAGCAGGTTAGGAGAAACTGGAAATTGGTTTATATATCGGAATAATATACAACACAGTAGTTAACATTAAGTTTAGTTTAGTTCATTACCTCACGTGTGCTGAGGAGGAGGTGAGAATAGCTGCCAGGTAAAGAGTAGCAGAACATGTTAGCACTGGTAGAACTATCAGAATGAAGTAAGAATGAAGGAAACCCTTTTTACCTCAAAAGGTAAGAAAAGTTCCCTTTATTTGCCATTGTTTTACAAATAATGCTATGAGAAGACTTTATCTGACAGTATTCTTTTAACTTGCCAAAAAGTTGTTTTTAGTGTGATGCTGAATTATTAGTGAAACACTGCTTTGCCAGAATGGATGAGTAATCACTGGCATAGGTGGGTAGTAACTAGTTAAAGGTAGAGGACCCGATTCTTCCCAAAGTTTCCCCAAATCCCCTTTTTGAACAACTGTGCATGCGTGAGACGGTCTTATCTGCTCCTCCACTCCTCAGGGGGATAGTGTGAAAAAAAACTCCCAAATCCACTCTGGTCTTATTTCTTTATACTGACGTGGAGCTATAATGTACGGCTAACACTGAAGCTAATTGCTAAGCTAACTGGATACATAAACATTAGAAGTTTTTTTTTTTTTTTTTTTTTTTTTGCGGGCGCTCCGCCACGGGCGCGCCCCCATAAACACTAGAAGTGTGCAGCCAGCAAGCAGAAACTAACAAGAAAGGTGCACGCACTTTGGCGTTACGTGAGAGTGTCAGAATGATTGGCACAACTAATAAATACGGTAATATGCCCAGAACTCAAGGGACAGAGGGGGTGTGAGCAGGACCAAAACTTTTAAGAACTGACTTCTTTTAATAAAAAATGCACCAGAGACACACACACACCTACATTTATGTTAAAGAGAGACTTCCTGCTTGACCAAAAGCTTTGTTGATTCCTAGTGTGCCAGTGAGAGATCTAATAATTAAACAGTAACAAATGCACTAACTACTGTAAGTATTGGTTTCAAAAGTTTTATCTTGGAAAAAAAAAAGCTAAAGAAAAATTTTCTTTCTTTTTGAATCAGTTATCTTTTGTATCTAAAAATACCAGAATTTATGCACAACTACATATATGTCTGTTTGATTACATAACATTTAAGTAACAAATCAAATGTTATGCTGCTTCCTAGATATCTTCAGAGACAAAGATCAGAGTGCCTCCATAAAAGTAAAATGCTTGTTGTGATGCAAGAATCACTCCAGGCAGAACTACAAGACACGCTCTCTGTCATTTACAAGTGGGGCCTTACGGCTTTCGCTATAATGCTCCACTTGATATTTAATGTATAACAAAGACTTGAAAACACTTCTGTTACTTTAGCAACAACATACATTTAAGACCTGTTGTTGCTGTATCAACCTTCTAGACCACTTAGGTTCTGGTCTACTCTGCATACCCAGAACCAGAGCCAGCCATGGAGAAGCTGCATTCAGCTTCTACGCTCCACAAATCTGGAACAAACCTCCAGAAAACTGCAAATTTAAATAAAGAATAAAACCCCAGCTGTTTAGAGTTGCTTTTGACCCATAATAACAGGGACTCTGACCAACATACTTGATGTGTATTGATGTTTTCACATGATAACATTTTATGTTAGTTACTGGTCTCGCAACCGGTGACAGATTCAATGTGTTTATTATGTTTTTTTATGTTTGCCTGATGTAAGGCACTTTGAACCGCCTTGTTGCTGACATGTGCTATACAAATAAACATGACTTGACGACAAGATAACTATCTAGGATTCTGCTTCTATACCTGCAGAGAGAGGGAGAAAGAGACGGAACAAGGGCAAACATAAAAAGTATCACAGAGACAAGCAACCAACTCATATCATCTCTGAAAATACACAGTATTATTTAATGCAAGATGTATTTAAGAATCAATAATCTTTATTGTCAATATGTCACCATAATACTATTTTGGTGGCAGCCACAGCTAAGTATAGCACATGTATATGTAAGGTATCTTGCACTTAATGCACAGCCTATTAAGTTCCAATGTTAAGGTTTTTCCATTGAATTGTTTTTAACACAGAGGATAAAGCACTGACAGAATATCACAAGGCTAGATGAAGAACAGAGTTTAATTAAAGATAATCTTATCACATCAATGACAAAAGCAAACACAGGGAGTGTGGTATTCATACATATATTACCATGAGAAAGAGAACCAACTGTTTAAAGCATGTGAAAGTTGAACTCATGTGAATACATGAGAAAATGTCAAGCTTTTAATTTATGTCTGTTTCAAGTGCCTGCAGTAGATGACCTTGAAGGAATATATCTTTCCAGACAGTAACATCCATCCATCCATTTTCTGACCTGCTTAACCCGGTTGCTGGTGTCTATCTCCAGCGTTCACCGGGCGAGAGGTGGGGTTCACCCTGGACAGGTCGCCAGTCTGTCACAGGGCACCACAGAGACAAACAGGACAAACAACCATTCTCACACCTAAGGCCAATTTGGAGAGGCCAATTAACCTAACAGTCATGTTTTTGGACTGTGGGAGGAAGCCGGAGTACCCGGAGAGAACCCACGCATGCACAGGGAGAACATGCAAACTCCATGCAGAAAGACCTCCTTCCTGCAAGGCAACAGCGCTACCCACTGCGCCACTGTGCAGCCCTCCACACAGTAACATTCTTCTTAAAAAATTCAAACTCTTTACGAAAGTAAAATAAATAGTTTTAAAATAAAATATTTTTCCCGAAGACAATCAAATGTGTCTTCGGTAACCTCGGAGAGCTGCATTAATGAACAACAGCACTGACATTCAGAGTAATTAAAGCAGAAATGGGAAAAAGATGCTCCTAATAACTAACAACAAAATCAGCAAACCTGGATAAACTTGGTTAACATTATTTACTCCGCAAAATCTTTTTGTTTAATTCTACAAGATAGATTGCTCAATAATATGGTTCTACATTCCAATAAGAAGAGCAGCAAAGCATGTGACAGCCTTCTACCCCCACCAGACGAATTCTGTTTTCTGGTACCTGACCACCAGGCCTTCAGAACTTTCTTTTGACTTAAGACCGGTAAATAGAAATCCAAATTAAAGTTAGTTTACCCTTCAACTGCAATGGTTACACCTTTTTTCAGCTAGTAAACACCTCATGGCTCATTCTCTAATTCTTAGACAATTCCCTTTAAGTAGTTACATTTCATATTATTCTGTGTCTTTAATAGTTTATAAATTACTGCATTAGTCTGATTACTAATAGCTTAAATACTTATTTATTTAATTTATATACCCAGAAACTAAATATAAGAAACTTCCCTACACAGTGGCACAAAGTGAAACACATACCAGGCTGGGCTGATTATCTGTTGCAGCTAAACAAGCACCTCTGCTTCTGGAACTTGGAATCAGTCCGTCATGTATATACAGCCAAAACATTTCTCATGTATGTGTGAAATATCTGTGTAACTTTAAATAAAAAAAACATGACTGAAGATGACAGGAATGATAAGAAAGCCATGCCGAGAAAAAAAAAAAAAAAAAAACAAACAAGCAATGTTCCCCCTTAACTCGTTGGCATTAACGGTTACAAAACAACAAACCTGAATGATGGGTTACAGTAAACTCTTGGATTCATGCCATATCTTCACGATTGTTCCTCTTTAGTTATGAATCTGCTTTGTTTTGTTTGTCTTTCCATGATATAGTGATATGACAAGAGAAACAATATGTATAACAGCTAGTAATAGTATAAGGTTTTCTGTGCTAATATAGTTTTCACTGAATATGCAGCAAGCAGTTTATAACAAATACAAAACTATACATCACAATGACATCACTGCAACACCCTTTTTGTCTATTCGGTTTTTATCTGAATATTCAACCGATGGTGGGCCATTTGATACCAGTTCACACTAGCATTGCTATCTGGTGGACAATTGAAAACAACATCCTTCAGCTTTATCAGAAACTGTACATGCAATATGTAGACACATAAATAACGCACCTTCAACCCCCGATTTTTTTGGCTTTTAGCAAGGCATGCACTCAAATTCTAGTTATTCTATACTGAATGATTTTCTTTTTATTGAACTAAGGTTTTAATAAACCATGAAACAGGTTGAACCAGTTATGATTATTTATCCAAGACAACTCATTTTATGACTTGATTTGACTTTGTTATCTGCACCAAAATGACTAGGTTAATAAAAAATTAGTATGACTATAATTTTTAATGTTACAATAAAAATGAAAGGCCCACACATTTGTAATGTGCTTTTAATGTTAAGATTAATTTGTGTTTGCACATGTGGTTCTATGTCTGTGGTTATGTGCTCCAGCTACAGAGTGAGCTTAAATCTCAGCTTGCAGATTTAACAATAAAGACCAAAGGCCATATTTAAGGGAAAAGCTTTTAGATATTGTGCCAATTTTGTGTCTTTTTTCCTGACTCTTGAATACAGCCTGGTATAACTAAACCAGAACAGAAATTGTTTATGATTCTAATCAGGAATTTAACCGATATTTGTGAACCTATTTTATCCACAGCACATGACATTTATTCTGTTCAATTCAATTTTATTTATATAGCGCCAATTCATGATGCATGTCATTTCAAAGAACTTTACAAAGTCAAATTCAATCAAATCATACCGATTAGTCAAAAGTTTCCTATCTAAGGAAACTCAGCAGATTGCATTGAGTCTTGACAAGCAGCATTCACTCCTCCTGAAAGAGCGTAGAGCCACAGTGGACAGTTGTCTGCATTGTCCATGGCTTTGCAGCAATCCCTCATACTGAGCATGCATGAAGCGACAGTGGAAAGGAAAACTCCCCTTTAACAGGAAGGAAAAACCTCCAGCAGAACCAGGCTCAGTATGAACGGTCATCTACCTCAGCTGACTGGGGATTAGAGAGCAGAGACACATATGCACATAAGCACACACTGATCCAGCAATCCTTTCTATGTTATATGGTAATAGTGGATGATCTGTCTCCCCTGGATGATGTCACAGCTAAGAGTACCTACTGTGAAGAAAAAGTTAAAATCTGAAATAACAACAAAAAAAAATGCAAATTGGAGAACAGTAGGAGAACTCAGCACAGTGAGAAAAATAGACCCTGATGTCCTCGGCCAACCTAAGTCTATAGCAGCATAACTACAGAGATAGGTCAGGGTAAGCTAAGCCACTCTAATTATAAGCTTTGTCCAAAAGGAAGGTTTTAAGATTAGTCTTATAAGTAAACAGGATGTCTGCCTCACAGAACAAAACTGGAAGTTGGTTCCACAGGAGAGGAGCCTGATAGCTAAATTATCTGCCTCCCATTCTACTTTTAGAGACTCTAGAAAACACCAGCAGACCTGCAGTCAATGAACAGTGAGAGAGGGAGAATACTGGAAGTATTACTAGAACTAGAACTGTCTTAGTTTTGATATGTTCCTTAGGTATTTTTACCCAAAATAAATAAATAGAAACGTCTGAAAAAAATTACTCAAATTGGCAGTTGTGGGGAGAAGAAAATTTCAATTACTTTTAAAAGAGTCATGGGAAAATATTTAAGGCAGCTTGGAGTGATTCAGACATTTATTATTCACTAAAGTAATGAATAAGCACCATGTTAAAGCTGAGGTAGGGAGTTTGGATAAAGCAATGGAGTTAGCCTGAAAATGAACAAGCACACCTTACACCTTGCTCGCCCCCCTCCCCTGCAATGTTCTCATTATAAAATTGAACTGAAGTAGAATTCAACCAGCACACTGGTAATGACAGTTGTTGTGTTTTTCTGTTCGTGTCAGTCAGTCAGTCATGTGAAAGACAGTTGTTGGCCGATTTTCAATCAAACCACATAAACAAGTATTTCTACCCCTTGAATGATTCATCTAAAGTAAACCACAAGTGGCCCCAGTCCATTGCATACCTGTAGCCGAGCTGATATTAACTGCAATAGGTGGTACGAGTCTTTCCACACTTGTTGCCAAGTACGTGATCTTTCGTGCGTTTCTCTAAAGCCAAGGAAAAGACAGATTGAGAATTACAAAGATCTCATAAGAAGATAAGAGTTAAGTGCTCTTCAGGGTAATCAGAGCTCCGATGTATGATGGAGCTTGATTATTAAGGGCTTTATACGTCAGAAGAAGAATTTTTAATTATATTCTTGATTTAACAGGAAGCCAATGAAGGGAAGCTAAAATTGGAGAAATATGATCCCTCTTTTTTTTGTCAGAGCTCTTGCTGCAGCATTTTGGATCAGCTGAAGACTTTGAACTGCATTTGTGGACTTCCTGATAGTAAAGAATTACAATAGTCCAGCCTTAAATGTGATTAAGAAGTTTATTTGCCAAATGAAGTACCCTGGAGTTACAGTGTCAGCACATGCAAATATATAAGCAAAGTATAAGACACAAATCACCTGTAAATTTTAAACACTTTTCCAGGCTTTATAAAACTGTGTGTATGCACGTGGATATAAACAGCACACAAAAAATATGGATAAATCATTGGTGTTAATGTGTACAGAGAGCTCAGGATTAAATGATTTGATTAGTGTCATGATTTGTCTTAGGATGAACCCGGACACAGCATGCACACATAGAGCAAGTTCTTTAAAGTGAGTTTATTGAACATTGTGGATGATGATGATGATGATGAGAGGAACCAGAGTCTTTTAACTGACGGAGATGTAGGGTGCAGAAGCTGGCCGACAGGAGGAGTGCGGAGAGACTGACCAGTAGGGAACACCGGAGCCGAAGACTTGGGGCCAGGGCGGAGCACTTGAGACCAGAATGAAACGCAGGAGCTGACAAGTTGAGACCAGGACGGAACACCAGGAGTTGAGAACTTGAGATCAAGACGGAACCCAGGAGCCGTGAACAGGAGTTCAGAACTTGAGGCCAGGACAGCTCACTAGGAGTTGAGAACTTGAGAGCAGGAAGGAACAGTGTCTTGGGTTGAGGCTGGGCTGGAACAGAGCTGAAGCAGAGTCTCTGGCAGTGACTGAACAAAAATAAAGCCGAAGAAAAGTCTCCTGGCTGACTGAACAAAAAACACAAAGCTGAAGTAAGTCTTCTGACTGACTGAAACAAAACCTGAGCTGACATAGGGTTCTGGCTGAAACAGAGCAGGAGTTGAACACTACGGACCGGCAACGAGAACAGAATGAGGTGGGTATATATAGAGGTGATAACAGGTGGAGACAGATCAGTGAAGATTGCAGCCTGACAGGTGAAACCAATCAGGCTGCGCAGGGAAGAGAGAGAGGAAGGGAGGTTCAGCTTGCAGCCTACAAGATGCATCCTGACAATTAGGTTTATAGGTCTTTGAGAGAGTGAAAAAAATGAATAAATAATGAATAATTAATACATAATACCATGTATGAAAAAAGTATTTTGCCATTTACACATTGCGTAAACATCACAGAATGAAGCGTCTATGCATACTACATCTAAGATCGCGGCAACCCAGCCGACGTCTGGTGGGTTGCCGCTTGTTTTGGGCTTGTTTTCATAGCGCCGGTTGCTTTGTTTGTCTCACAAACAGCTGGGACAGCTTTTGCCGGGTGACAGCTCCTCCAAATCGGGGACTGACGCCCTGGATATCGAGGATGTCTGGTCACCCTAATTCATTGTCTCAACTCATGCTACTTAAAATGGCTGCCGTCACCATGAAGGCAGACAGAAGGCAATAAGTCCAGACAATGAACTTGCACACTTTTAAGCTAAAACTCGCACAGTTTTAGCTTATAACTGCATCGTGTGCTTCACCATTTCACCACAAATAAACATGAATTCACAACTTAGCTTTACATTTCCACCAAAAGATGATTACATTGCAGAAATTTCTTTCAGAAAATAAAATGCATTTCTTTCTTTTTTTTCCACTCACCAATTCCTGATTCTCCAACATAAAAATCATATCCCCACAGGGACAGGTTCCTGTGCCTGACTTGTTACTTGTTGTGGATTTCTGCCTGTTTGCCTTGCTCCTGTTGGACTCTCCTATATCGAGCAATTTGAGCCCTTGTATCTACAGACCAGAATTAGTGCAGCCTCCTGACTTCAGAGAAGTTTGATGGATTTTATTCAGTGTATTCCACCTTTCATTGAGTTGGTCTAAGCCACTAACCTTTCTCTGTTACACTCTTTCTCTTCTGGAGCGATTCCCGTCTCGTGCTCAAGGTTTCTTTTTAGTACAGTTGCCAAATTTGCAGTCATAGCTCTGTTGAGCCATCCCATTCCCTTAGCTCTCAGTAGTAATGGCTTTATGGGATTATTCATAAATAAACATTATTGTATTAAAAATAAAATAATTGCCATCCTCCCAAACATGATTACTTCGTCCTCAGGGTCGGAGTGGGACTCATTTTCAGCCCTGGAGTTCTAATTGTGATAAGAATTTGGATTTATCTCGTCAACAATAAAATCCAACTAGTGTTGTCTGAAAAACCCCAAAACTGCCAGTATTGTCAGAATTATTGTTATAATTAATTATATGTTAATTATGTCTGTGTTCTTTAATGTTTTATTTCAACCGTTGGTTCATTGAAAGCATCAATAAATATCAATAAATTCAAAATTATAATTAAATGCAATTACTTCATATTTCATTTGTGCAGTTTGCTGTTTGAAGAATGCCAGTGCCCGAATCATTCTTTCAAATACTGTCACAATATCAAATATCAGCTGGCCTGATGTTCACTACACAATACCTAACAGACCAAGAGTTATCTGATAAACATTAGATAACTTAAAAGCATCCGTAATTGTACAACACTATATTAAAATGGCTTCCACTGAATAAAAACCTTGTTTTTCCAGTGGGAAAAGTTTTTTTCAGTATAACCAAAATCTGGACTCATCACTGGTTATTTGTTCTGTTTGTCTCTGTGTTGCCCTGCAATAGACTGTCCAGGGTGTACCCCGCCTCTCGCCCATTGACAGCTGGAGATAGGCTCCAGCCCCCCTCGTGGCCCCACAAGGGATAGACGTGTTAGAAGATGGATGGATGGATGGATGGATGGATGGATGGATGGATGGATGGATTTATCACTGATATGATGGCCCCTCACATTTTCAAGTTCCACTGTCCTTGTTGTCAGAATTACATCAGGCAATTTTCAAGATCTGTAGTATCACACTTTCGAAACTAAAACCAATTGGGAAAAAAAAAAAAAACGTTTGGCTTTGGCAGAAAAGATCAGGGAAGTTTTACATGGGTGCCTTATGAAGTAAACGTCTGTGTGTTTGAACATGTCTTCGTTTTAGCTGTTGGTGTTTATCAGATGTACATGACAGTAAATTTGTATATATTTGCTTTGCAAATAATAAAAAAAAAAAAACGTTTCTCATTATCACTAAGGAGGTCAAAATACAACATAGATAGATGTACCAAAGTTGGAGAACCATGAAAAATGGCACTAAGTAACAATAGAAAGAAACTGCTGTATGTAGCTATAGTATTTATCAGAACAAATAAATAATTAGATAAATCAATAAAAAAAACTATTTTATTATTACTAAAATGAGACAAAGATTTGTCAAAATGTGCAGCAATACATCAGTTACACATGATGATAGAAAAGCACTGCCTCCTTGTGGTGCTTTATACAAACAGCAACAAGGACTGTTAGTATGAAAGCCTTAATTTCTATCCTAAACTGACAGCATTAATCTGTTCTCAAAATATTTTATTGCACCCCCTATAATGTATCATTTTAGCGAAAATATACATGCTAAATACAATTACAATTTTAAGCTTTTCTAACCCTATAAGAGCTTCTTGCTATAGCACCAAATCCACAGCCAATATTAGATACACAATGAACAGTGAAAGAGGAAGAATACCGGAAGGAAAAACTAGAACTGTCTTAGTTTTGATACGTTCCTTAGGTATTTTTACCCAAAATAAAAAAAAATAGAAACGTCTGAAAAAAATTAATCAAATTGGCAGTTGTGGCGAGAAGAAAAGTTTCAATTACTTTTAAAAGAGTCATGGGAAAATATTTAAGGCAGCTTGGAGTGATTCAGACATTTATTATTCACTAAAGTAATGAATAAGCACCATGTTAAAGCTGAGGTAGGGAGTTCGGAGAAAGCAATGGAGTTAGCCTGAAAATGAACAAGCACACCTTACACCTTGCTCGCCCCCCTCCCCTGCAATGTTCTCATTATAAAATTGAACTGAAGTAGAATTCAACCAGCACACTGGTAATGACAGTTGTTGTGTTTTTATGTTCGTGTCAGTCAGTTAGTTATGTGAAAGACAGTTGTTGGCCGATTTTCAATCAAACCACAAAAACAAGTATTTCTACCCCTTGAATGATTCATCTAAAGTAAACCACAAGTGGCCCCAGTCCATTGCATACCTGTAGCCGAGCTGACATTAACTGCAATAGGTGGTACGAGTCTTTCCACCCTTGTTGCCAAGTACGTGATCTTTCGTGCGTTTCTCTAAAGCCAAGGAAAAGACAGATTGAGAATTACAAAGATCTGATTGAGCCGAAGCCAACGTGTATTTTTCCTCCATCCCTCCCTGACATGTAAAAAGTCACAAACTGACATCTTAACTGACAATAAGAGAAATGCCATTATTTTAGATAGAATAAAAAAAAAATTGTGATATGAGGAACTAGAGGTACCTTTTTAGATGGACTATGATATGACATCAAACACCATCTCTCTGTGCTGGTCTCCACTGTGTTGTTTAGAAGCCGGACCGGCCATGCTTCCATTTATGTCATTTATGTCCATGTGAACAGCTGCCACTCAGGGCTTAGATCCTGTTTGTCCATAAAATTCCACAGTCAAAGCAGTGTCGCGTACCAACTGCACAAACACACATGTATATGACGTCTTTTCTAGGTCGTCTTTGCATGTCAAATTTTGCTCCCTCGAAGGTGCAGAACAAACATGCCAGGCCATGTTGTTTTTTTTTTGCCATTGTCTATAGAATGTCGAAATTCGACCTCCACAGGATCACTTAATGCAGGGCAAATCTGGTCGTCTTTTCTACGTCTGATTCATACTCCTTTTAGATGGTTCAATACAGCTTCTAGGCGGTTAAAAGGATCGGGAGGACTGCCAATAGGGGCCGGTAATCATTAACAGGCTCTATACAATTTCCGGTATATAGGACTTTAGGTAGTTCTTTTTTAGATAGGCTTTATATAGTTAATAGCCTAATTTGATCATCCCAGATGCTGATAAACAGAAATTCACGCTAAAGGTGTAATGCATTCCCAATTTTTCTGAGCCAAATCCAGTTACCTGAGTACTAGGAAACTTGTATTCCACCCTATTTAAAAAAAAGACTAAGGTACACAAATCACCACTCATTTACCGTTTTTTTTATCTTTGTTTTATTTGAATTAACGTTGGTAGCCTAACACAGAGGGCAAAACAAAAATACAATACACAACCAACCTTGCTTCACAACAACTGAAAAAAATAAGTAGATTGGTGTTATTGTTTCTTCTTGGATTAATGGCATAAAGGGTAAACAGGAATAAAAACAGAAATATATATTTATAAGGGAAAAAAGACTGTGTAGTTTCAATCACAAAAAAGGGACAGTTTACACTGATGATAAAAATCCAAAATATGGACATTATAAACTAGAAATTACACAGCCCCACTCACTTTGGTGTACACTTTAAATATACAAAAAAAAAATAATTTAAATATACAAAAAAATCCACCCAACACATGTGTCGAGATGCTGGGAAATGTGCAGAAAATTTGCATACCTCAAAAGTACCCACAAGCATTGGTGTCCTGAATGGAATGGGGGTTTTGTGGTACTGACAGGTAGACAGGCTGTGTGACAGCTGTAGAAGAAAGTAAAAAAAGAAAATTGCATTACTTTTTAAACAAATTATGGAGCTAAAATTCTTACAGTTACAGTTACAGTTTTTTACAATTGCTATGACAGATTTTTCAATACTTTTAACAATTTTCCAAAACTGTGTGTGTACATACATATATGTGTATATAACACAGTTAGCACTACATCCACATGTGTGAGCTATACGATTAACACATTTCTTCTTGCTTTAACACATAATGCATACAATTAACGCAAATTAAAAATGCTTAAACTCCTTTTACACACCGGCTCAAACAAAACCAAAACAGTAGAATTTTCCAGCCAAATTTACCAATGCGTTAACACTGTATGTCAGAACAGATAACACCACGTTCTAAACCTAACCTTACAGGCTAAAGTCAAGGTGAACAACTCTTCATATTGAATTGACACACAAATATATTCCCTGAATTTTATTCCATTGCTAATGAGAAACATCTGATTGAAGTTATGCAGTTGTTGAAATCACAGAGAATTCCAATCTAGGAAGCACACTCAAGTGTTGATGTTCTTTCAATCACATGATCATATGCTATAAAAGAGGACTCTTTGGGCTGGTCTTGGCTGAAAAAGGAACAATTTGGAGCAACACAACGTAAGAAAGAAAGAAAGAAAGAAAGAAAGAAAGAAAGAAAGAAAGAAAGAAAGAAAGAAATGCCTGCACGAGGGCGAGAAAGACGAGTACCAGGACAAGGTAGAGGGTTAGGAGTAAGATTGTGTGGTGGCGCTCAAAGAAGGACTAGAGCTAAGATAAGATAAGATAAGTCTTTATTGATCTGACATTGGAGAAATTCACTTGTCACATCGGCTCAATAGTCAGTCAACAGTCAGGAGTAGGAAAGGGTGCATCCATTATATACAGTGGATCAAAAAGAAAATGAGAAAAACATAAGAATATATATATAAAAAAATAATAATAAAAGCAGTCGGAGTAGGCAGATGATACCTCCTGGTTATATACACATATATGTATGTACACACACACACACACATATATACATATATATATATATATATATATATATATATATACATATATATATATATATATATACATATATATATATACATATATATATATACATATATATATATACATATATATATACATACATATATATATATACATACATATATATATACATACATATATATATACATATATATATACATATATATATATATATATATATATATATATATATATATATATACATACATACATATATGATCAAATAAGAGCCACTATCATTGACCATGTCATAAACCACGGGCTATCACACAGAGGCTGGTGAACGAGTACAGCCAAATATCAGCCGAGACACAGTGGCATCTATTGTCTGTATTTTCAGAGAAACCAACAGTTAGGATATTGCTTCTCCTACAGCAAGGTGTAAATACTGTAAAATGACCCTTTATAGTATTAGAGTGACTTTATGCCTCCAGTCTCTGGTATGTAACTGTATTTTGTCCTTCTAAGGATTCAACGTCTACCTCCCTCAGGGGGCAGAGGAAAGCTCCTGAATGAATATATATATATATATATATATATATATATATATATATATATATATATATATATATATATATGTGCACCTGACACATCTAAAATAATGCAGTTTCTGTAATTTCAACTGATGATAGTGTTTTTTTTTTGTCATTGTGTCAAATGTTCCTGTTGGAAGAGAACACGTGTTAGTGTTTTGAAAAATTATTTAATTTTGAAACATGTTTGCAGTGTTTTGTTAGTGTATTATTGTATTTTGAAAATTAGTTTTGGAGTTTAGTTTACGATGTGTGAATTTGAACATGAAATTAACAGTTTCGCCAATTGTGTGTTTTAGGTGTGTTGGTGCGTTAAGAGTTTAGGAAAACTGTTAAATTTATTGAAAACTGTGTCATAGCGATTTTAAAAAACTGTAACTATGTCTGTGTTCTTTAAGCTAATAAAGAAATAAGGAAATCGGATGATGCCTGGGAAGCCCTAATAGGCATTCAAATACTTGTGCTCAGGGCTCTCAATTCTCCCGCAATGACTGTGTGACACACGCATTTCCCTGACTGCACGACACACGCATTTCCCTGATTGTACACACGCTACACATGTCACTACCCATGCAAAGAAAATAACACAGCCCACAAGGGCTGCGGATGATCCGTTCACAGAACTGTCCATTCAGAGCTCAGTCTAAACGGCGCCTTCTGCAGAGGTGTAAAGACACCTGCTGCAGTTAGTGTTAACACAGCAGCAGGAAGAGGGATCGGAGTTATAAATAGTTTTGGTGTTAACTTCATTCAATGATTTGGGGTCTATTTCATTTGATCCATTCATGCAAGTCTATCTAGAAACCAAATGTTTTGCAAGAATAAAGCAGACAGCTGGAATGGACTCAGGAAGGTGGAGATTTTGCTGCAGCAGACAGAATTACTAGAGATGAGCGACAATCAGAGCAAATTGTATTTCCGTCAGAAATCTGGAGATGACCACAGAGTCGTTTACTTGTTTAGAAGGTGCAATATTGAGCGTAGATGTTGTGAATGTAATTTAAACAGATGTTATTCTCTTCATATTAAGCAGTCTCTGTATGTTAAAACAATCACGGGAGAACAGTTGTGTCTTTTTTCTGTTTTAACCCACTAACTGAACAGTAAAGTGTCAACACTCCTTTCACTTTTTTTAACAAAAGTAAAACTCTCTACTTCTATGTCTAGTAAATAAAGATAATATCACGCTGAACTTTCCGCAGACGTTGAGAGGTCTGCTTATGCCAAACCGAGGAATACAAAAAAATCCATTAAAAAAAAGAAAAAAAAAGTGATACCTGCCAAAACACAACGTCAACACTGCCATTGTTGTTTGTTTGCTGGTTAGCGCATGTGTGCTAAAGGGGAGACGAGGGCAACAAAAGAAACTTGCCCTACTTTGATGATTTTGTTAACACTTTGCTCTGCTTAACTTTGGAAAAGCTTTATTACAAATAAAGCTTTCAAAAAGTATAAACTGTTTAAAAAAGTATTGATTAGTCTTCCAAAAGGCACGATCCAAGTGGACGAAAGCACAATGCAGAAACTCTTAGCTCCACGAGGACCAGGGGCCCGTTCTTCGTACGTTGCTTCAAACATCCGAGATCAAATGAAACATCCAAGATGATTTCATCCGGCTAATCATGATCCGGCTAATTGGGTTCTTCCAACACACCTGTTGTTTATGATTAGTATGGCTGGATTGAGTTATCTGAGACAACTGCGCGTTCACCTGTCGCTTTAAAAGGGGAAATGTATCGATAGTAGAAACAATGATCAGCAACGCTGCTATTGGCTGTTCAGCATGGCCAAAGAACGCCCACAGTTTTTCTCCCAAGCAGAACACGAGCTTTTAATGGAAGGTTATGCCGAATTTGAGTCATTAATTAAAACGACAGGGAACACTTCAAAGTCTGCTAAAGCCAGGAGAGAGGGCTGGCAAAAAGCAGCAGACAAATTAGTGATTAAATACTGTCCATGGTAGATGTTTCTATCACTTTCTACAGAATAAATTTTTGCATTTTAATAATCTCATATTTACTTTGTTCTTTTATGTCAGAGCCTCCACAGGACCCACTAGAACATGGGGACAAGTAAAAGTGAAATACAAGAATATTCTACAAAATGGTAGCCTTTAATTATTACACTTTATTTTAAAAAAGGCACTTGTTATGTCAAGAGATCCAAATTTCGGAGTCATTCCTTAGACACTGGAAGTGAAGGACCCGTGCAAACTGGGAATTTTAATAAAAAAATTCTTTATCTAGAAAAAATGAAGTTATTGCTTTTCCAAGTCATCCACGGTTTACACGGTAAAACTGTATTGCTCCGTGTCTAGATAATCCATCCATAGTTTTTTCTAATACAATATAGGACAGGAAGCAAGCCTTTCAAAGTAAAACTAAACTTCACAATAAAATGGCCTGAACAAATCTTCTTACTGAATATGATAAAAATAAAAAGCAAACTATCATACAAATAACTTAAATATTTTCCTATTTATGGCTCTAACACCACTTTTTTAACACCACTCTTTAAAAGCCACTGTTAAATGATGTTTGTCTGTTTATAACAGCCACCAAGAAAAATCTCTCTACAATTACACTGTCGCGCTGCGCTAAAGGATCCTGTCTATTGCGCAATACGCAATTAATTCGAAAAACTCTGCAAATTATTCTTGCACCTTCCGCAACAGGTTGCAGTTGTAAAAATGGGCATGGCTGCGACAGACTTCCCATCTCCTCCGCTTATACAGCCATGATCTAATCTTGTTTACATGAAATAAGTCTGCTCGCGAGCAGGTTTAAGCTGGCGCACATGTTGCTGTGACAACAAGTCCAAGATGAGTTTCGAAGAACCGAACAATCCAAGATCATGCCAAATCGTCAACAATCAAATCCAGCTAACTGAGTTAGCGACGTATGAAGAACGGACCCCTTGTAAAGGACGGCTCATTTGAAAGTTTAAATAATTCAGGTTCTAACCTGCAGTGTTCTATTTGCCCTAATAACATTTATCTACCACAAGCATAGTAGAGGCAACACAGACAAGTTTTAACTAAGGTTAGCTAAAGAGAGGCAAGCCCTTAAAACCCCAACAGGTTTTTGGTAATTTAAGGCAACACCGATAGTATTTTGATATTTTTTTTGGCAGGATTGCATCTGCTATTTAACCTGGCAAAAGCATTCCTATGTCACTTTTTCCCCCAACATTCATGTTCCAGGAAGGAGGTAAAAAGAGGAGTTATTGGCACATCACATACATGTGGGACTGTCAGTTTCCATAACTTTTTACTTGATGATACTCACACTTCCTGTAAATGTAGAAGGGCAAAGATATCTTTATCAAGAACACCAAGGTCAGAAACATATCTCTTGTTTCTTTCTGGCATCCCTTAAAGTCATAATATGCAAAAACTTGAATGATGGCAAACTGTAGAAACTTGTCCTCATTTTACTTTTCAGCATTTGTTTTTTCAAGTAATCTTTTAAAACTTCACTTCCTGTTTTTTTTTTTTTTTTTTTGGTTATTTGTCTTGAAGAACAAAATGCAGGGAAACACTAAGTTATTGCATACTAATGTAGTAGTAAATTACTGGAAAAAGTAAGAACGATGTGATTGCTTGATTATTTCTTTGTTTATCTTTTCGGCAAATAAATGTGAAATCACTGGAAAACCTGATAATTTCCCTAATGGTGCTACATCTATAAGGACAATGCAATTTTAGGTTGAGGAGCAGCGCTTATATTATGCACATGGAAAACCAAATCCTTTGTGCATACCAAAAAGCGTATTATGTTAGTTTCTATAATCTAAATTTTGCTTAGTATTTTTATACAAGTTTCACTAGCCTAACAGAGAGGATCTGTTGATTAAAATTAGGGCTGTCAAAATTAACGCCTTAACGCGAGATGATTAATTTCCGGAATTAACGCAATATTTTTTTAACGCAATTAACGCTGTTTTACCCACAATTCAATTGTCCAACATGAGCGAAATGGAGAAATCAGAAGAACCCGTTGGCCCGCTGGATGGATAGTTCGAGTATTAAAAAAAAACAAAGACGGAACAATAAATAAACATGTTGTGGTTTGCTCACACTGCAAGAAGGACTTTTCGTTTCACCGAAGCACCTCGAGCCTTAAATATCATCTTAACGCCAAGCATTCATTTGTTGGGGCTTCGACTTCAGGTGTTACGCCTGGCATGCGTCAGACCACCCTCACCGAGCGCAGGGCATTAAGTAAGTCTACGTCTGAGAAGCTGACCGCCAAAATTGCCAGATGGATAGCCAAGGACTGTAGACCGATTAATATTGTCGAGGACACGGGCCTCGCAGAAGTTTTGAAAGTGGCAACTTTAGACGCATTCTACAAGCCACCGTCGAGAGGCACAGTGATGACTAAAATCAACGAACTTTATGAGGCTAAAATGAAAACGAAGGAAGAGGATTTGGCTTCAGTGGAGCATGTTGCTTTGACAGGAGACCGCTGGACCTCCGTGAGTAACAGTAATTATCTGGGCGTGACGGCGCATCACATCACTGAAACCTGGGAACGGAAGTCGTTTGCTTTAACCGTAATTAAATCAGAAGAGCGTCACTTCGCAGAGGCATGTGCTCAACAGTTTCAAACCGTGGCACACAAGTGGAAAACAGAAGGAAAAATCACAACAATAGGGACGGACAGTGCACGTAATATGACAGCTGCGGCTAAACTGCTGCCATATGAGCACATGCCCTGCATCGCTCACATGCTGCAGAGAAGCATCAACGCGAGCCTCTCCGATAGTGGATTTACAAATGTATTGGCCAAGTGTCGCAAAATTGTGGGTCACTTCAGACACAGCGCAGCCAACAGCGTGGAGCATAAAGCACAGCAAGCGGCCCTGGGACAGCAGCGGGAGCCACTGATCCAAGACGTGGAATTCCACGCTGGAACGCCTGAACCACAATCATGCAGCAATTAAATCAACCCTAGACAACAACGCCACAAACTGGTTATGCCAGAATGGGACAAACTGCAGAGACTGAGCACTCTTCTAGAGCCCTGCAGGTAAGGAATGTACATATAATGTGCAAATTGAAAATTAAATTGAGATTCTGGGTGGAGAGGCTTATATCTCCTGCTCAGCAGTACTGCCTGCCCTCCGCCACCTGTGTCAAGTGATGAAGGTCTCGGAAGAAGACCCTGCATATGTGGCGAGCTTTAAGACAAGCTTCATGGAAGACCTTGCCTCCCGCCAAGAACATTCTAGCAATGCATGGCTCAAGCTTGCAACAGCTCTGGATCCACGTTTTAAAGACTTGAAGAGTCTGCCCAAGAGTGAAAGGGAAGAGGTGTGGACCTCACTTGGAGGCATGCTTCATTGTTACGGCTGCAGTCAGTCCTGGCCGTATTTTCCTTTTAGGGTTCGAGAGACAGGCCTTCTGCAGGTGGTATGCATTTCCCTGATTGGTGTTCTGCTGCTTTAAAGCTGCTATGCTTGCAGCAGAGGAGCGGCTCTCTTCCTGCTCTTCCTCCTCAGATTCCCATTTGGTTTGGTTTGGTTTGGTTTGTAGCTTGTCTTATTGTTGGGGTTTTGTTAGGTTTGTTTTGCATTTGCTTATTTCTGCTTAGTCATGGTTTCTTGTTTCAGGTATTCTCTCTTTGGGATTTTATTTCTTTAGTATAATTTAATAAAATTCAGTTTTAATTTAACCAGAAAATCCTTGTGTGGTCTCCTAGTAATGTTATCCCACCAAACGAGCCTGGTGGACGTAACATTCACCCAGAAGGTCTCTGCTGACTTCTCAAGATGGACCACCCAAGAAGACAATTCCCCTTCTACAGATGGGCACAGATTCAGGGTCAGATGAAGACTCTTTTCAGTTGCTGGCCATATTGTTCAGAAGAAACGGTCTGCTTTACATTCAGAAAATCTTAACCAGTTATTTTGCCTTAGCAACTGGCTAAAAGATGAATAAATAAAGGTAAAAGGACCTCATGAAATAGTTTAAATGTGGAGTTGTTTGTTCAAAACGAAAAACGTTCCATTCACCCATCCTGTATGTGCTAAAAAAAAAAAAAAAAAGAGCAATGGCTAAGTTGCCAAAATTGTTGAATTAAATTATTTTTTTGGATTTGTCATAATAAAAACTAAATGTAATACCCCCTTCTTGCTTATCTTTTTGTTTTGAAAACAGTACACAGAAAATGTGAGTTATTCAATAGTAATAATAGTAATATCATCTTTATTGTCTTTATTCTTTATTTGCTCAGGGACCCAGAGTGCAGGCGCTGGGGATCAAACCGGGTACTTGAATCCTTCTCTGAGTGCAAGAGCGCTGCTCTAACAACTAGGCCAACACTCACCATACACCGAGATTGCTCGATAGGCAATTTGGGGTTAAGTGCCTTGCCCAGGGGCAAATCGACATGTGGCAAGGGGAAGCTGGAATTGAACCCACAACCTTCTGATTGCCAGATGACTACTCAACCCATCAAGCCACAGTCGCCCCCAATTATATTTAGGCTTGTGATTAATCGAAATTAATTCAAGAAACCTTGTGATTAATTAGATAAAAAAATGTTAATCGTTTGACAGCCCTCATTAAAATATATTGTTAATTCAGGTTAAATATTATATAGTGGTGTTCCCTCAAAGTGCATTTATTTCTGCTGATAAATTCTTATACTTAAAGAGACGTTGTCACTCATGTATTTCATGTGTGCAGTTTGCTGTTTGAAGAATGCCGGTGCCCGAATCATTCTTTCAAATACTGTCATAATATCAAAGCCAGTTGACTTGATGTTTACCAGACAATACCTAACAGACCAAGAGTTATTTGATAAATATTAAATAACTTAAAAGCATCCGTAATTGAACACTATATTAAAATTGCTTCCACTGAATAAAAATCTTGTTTTTCCAGTGGAGGACATTTTGCCCCACACTATGCCACTTTCTCTACCAAACGTTGTTACCCTATCAGTACAGCAGCCACCATAGCACCTTTTCTGTCTTTTCCACGCTTTGACCTCCACAATGATCAACTGATATAACCAAAATCTGGACTCATCACTGATATGATGGCCCCTCACATTTTCAAGTTCCACTGTCCTTGTTGTCAGAATTACATCAGGCAATTTTCAGGATCTGGAGTGTCACACTTTCAAAACTAACACCAATCGTGGGGGAAAAAAATAGTTTGGCTTTGGCAGAAAGGATCAGGGAAGTTTTACATGGGTGCCTTATGAAGTAAACGTCTGTGTGTTTGAACATCTCATCGTTTTAGCTGTTGGTGTTTATCAGATGTACATGACAGTAAATTTGTATATATTTGCTTTGCAAATAATTCAATTTTCTTTCTCATTATCACTAAAGGAGTCAAAATACAACCAGTCATAGATGTACCAAAGTTTGAGAACCATGAAAAATGGCACTGGGTAATAATAGAAGCAAACTACTGTATGTAGCTATAGTATTTATCAGAACAAATAAAGAATTAGACAAATCAATAAAAAACTATTTTATTATTACTAAAATGGCACAAAAAAGATTTGTCAAGATTTGCAGTAATATACCAGTTACACATGATGATAGAAAAGCACTGCCTCCTTGTGGTGCTTTATACAAACATCAACAAAGACTGTTAATATGAAAGCCTTCATTTCTATCCTAAACGGACAGCATTAATCTGTTCTCAAAATATTTTATTGCACCCCCTATAATGCATAATTTTAGCGAAAATATACATGCTAAATACAATTACAATTTTAAGCTTTTCTAACCCTATAAGAGCTTCTTGCTATAGCACCAAATCCACAGCCAATATTAGATACACAATGAACAGTGAAAGAGGAAGAATACTGGAAGGAAAAGCTAGAACTGTCTTAGTTTTGATACGTTCCTTAGGTATTTACTCAAAATAATGTTCTGTTTAACTTGGGCTTTGCATTGTGAATGGGTTGAAACACATGCCAAATGTTTTTAACTCCTTTCCATGTTTTTAATCAGATCTGCAGTGAACAAGGATTCACCAAATTATTCTGATTATGATCAACCATCTTTGTTTTGTCTTTTTTTTGTTTTTGCGTGTAACTAGTTCCTTAGCTTAGCTTCTTTTTATCTTCATTTTGCTTAGTAGTTTAATTATGTTTCACTAGCCTAGTAGAGAGGATTTGTTAATCGAAATATTGTGTTAATTCAGATAAACAGCATTACATAGTGATGTTCTCTGGATGTTCATTTTATTTCTGTTATTAAATTCTTGAACTTGAAAAGAAGTTGTCACTCCTTTATTCTATGTGTGTGCAGGTTTTGCTGTTGAAAAGATCGCTAGTGCTCAAATTCATCCCTTTCAACCATTGTCTTGATATCAGCTTAAGAGCTGATCATCACCAGACAATACTTAACAGACAGAGGGTTATTTAATAAACATTAAATAACATTAAACAGTGTATAATTGCACAACACCGCCGCTCTCCCCTGCAATGTTCTCTTTATAAAATTAAATTGAAGTAGAATTCAACCAGCACACTGGTCATGAAAGTGATTGTGTTTTTCTGTTCGTGTCAGTCAGTTAGTTATGTGAAAGACAGTTGTTGGCCGATTTTCAATCAAACCACATAAACAAGTATTTCTACTCCTTGAATGATTCATCTAAAGTAAACCACAACACGTGGCCGCAGTACATTGCATACCTGTAGCCAAACTGATAGGATTTTTTTCCCTCTCATTATACTATTGACATTTATTGGTCTCGGAACATTTGTCATCTACCATTTTCCGACTTGGCCAATTTTCAACTCCACCTGCTTAAACAAGTACTTCTGCACCTTGATTCATTCTCTGTAACTGAGTCAATATTAACCGCAAGGTACAATTCATTCTACACATGTTGCCAAGTATGTGTTTTTTTATGTGGGTATGTAAGGCCAACGAAATAGCAGATGGACCATTAGAAAGATCTGACTGAGCCAAAGCCAACAAAGTGTTTTCCTTCATCCCTTCCTGACATGTAAAAATTCACAAACTGACACCTTAAATGAATGTGTGTTTCTTGAATTCAAATGATATCAAATTTCTTTAAAGCCATATAACTCAGCCCTTTTTTACTTCATCTCTGGCACCATTTACATTTAATGTGCCTATTTTAAAATCACACATAGTAATGAAGAAACTACGACCAGAAAATATAAAATATTTCTTAAAATATCCTCATCTTCATCAGCAGTAATTACTTGGGCTCTGACCTTCAAAATCTGTTTATTGAAGCGATGCATTTCTTGATCTGTTAACACATCATCAACAAAATGTCCAGTTTTCTTTGTTTAAGCTCAAGAGGATTCAACAAACATGTTTAAATCTGGAAAATGTTCTTCTACTTTAATCAGCCTGAGTCCTTTAGTTTTTTATATTAAAAAAAACCCTCTTAATTTCAGCAGGAGGATACAGATTCTGCTGATCTTGGCTCAAGGGCAGGCTACTATCAGACTCCAAACTGCCCTCTCCTGCTTTGTTCGCTCTATTAACTCTGAGAGTTTTAATGCTGCTGTTAGCAGGTTCCGAACTTTTCCTTTTCTGGGACATTTTCAACAATTCCTCATCAAGCATGCTGTCGTCCTCGCAAAAGCTTTCTCAAAAAACTTCATCAGTTCTTTATTCCCCTGAATCTGCATCAAAACTACTCACAGACTGAACATGTTTCATCTCACAATCAGTGATATCAATTCCATTAGAACGATCACAATTTATAAAGGATCGCACCTCAGGCCGCCACCATCGGCAGCATTCACCAATTGTGTATTCTTGAGCTTTTCTGGGCACGATCGAATTATATAACCTTATGCACCACAACCAAAACATTTCATGTTCTCAGAAGAGGCATAAACCATATAATTAAACCCATCTACTTTGAAATTAAAGGACAGGTTAAGCTCATTAGCTGTGTCCTTAAGGATTTTAAATACTTGCCTTCAATGACACACCACATGTTTCAGAAGCACAGATTTACAACCTAAAGAAACCATCTTTATGGGTGAAACATTTTTAATAAACGGGGGTGCAAATGAGATGATAATCTTTTTAGCTGGACTAACCAGCGGGAGAACCGGTGTGAAAGTGTCATGAATGACGACGTCCCTATCAACCAAACCATTCACTTGGGATCAAGAAAGATCACAATCGCACCATTCATACGGGAAGCATATTTCACACTATCACAACCTACCACTCCTCCAACAGCTAAGGCTGCCTCCTCTACTGAACAATTCACTGTTGTTGAGTTTGACAGCATGCCGACATGTCAACTTTTCAAAATCAGCACCGCCCTGGCATGGTTCCAAACGCCAGACCGATCCGGCAGTAAAAGAAAACAAACTACAGGACCATGTCTGGAACAACCAAAACTCAACTTAAGATCAAGTAACAGTATGAAGAGAAAAGTGTTCAAAACACCTTACAAAAAAAAAAAAAAAAGATAGAAAGAAGACTAAAATAAAACACTCACTCTGACACTCCCGTCTCTAGCTCCATTCGCGCCGCCATTCACAGAGAGAGAGGGAGAGAGAGAGAGAGAGTCTGGGAATGTGGCATTAAGAATTGTTGTCTTAATGCCAAAAAAAAACAGATTTTACTTTCACAAGCAGAGCCTTACCGCCATAGTGCTCCACTTGATTTATATATGCAAGAAGCTTTATTAGAGTTTATGCAGGGAATATTTCATGTTAAATGGACACTGAAAAAAGAAGGTAGAAGAGGAAAAAAAGGAGAAAAGGAGAAAAGGTGAAAAGGTGAAAGAGAAAGTGGGGAGAAAAGGGAGAAAACGAGAAAACATTCTCAGTCTGCTTCTTTACCTGCAAAAATAGATGAAAAAGAACAGCAAAAGCAATCAATAAAGTATTACAGGTACAAACAAGCAATGTACGGAAGCGTATTGCTGTCACTTGAGAAAATAAAATGTTCCTACTTATATTGTATAAACGTGATAACTATATTGTATCAGGGTTTATACAGGAATGGGTAACCCTAATTTAATGCTTTTTAATGCTTTTTTAATGCTTGTTTAACTTAGTGCTTTTGTTAAAATTGAACTGGGTAAAATAAGAGTAATGTTGATAGTGTTAATCAACAGTTAACGTATTCTTAATTTTGCCAACATGTTACCAAAGTGACTTTAATGTTTTGCAGTGGCCCAGCCAGCGTCCCAACTGGAACCTGATAGAGAACCTTGTGGAAGTTGATGACAAGGAAGCCTTACAACCTCATAGATTTGGAGCTTATCCCCAAGGATCATACCAGTTTTTTTTTAAAAAAATGCAAAAATTGCTTATCTATTTAAGAATGGGTTGATAAAGCTTTTGTCCGTTGAATACTGAGACATGTATAAAGAATTGTTGAAATGTTATTTCTTAATAAAATGTAAAGAAAAAGTAAATAAATAATTTAAAAATATTAAACTCCCTCTGTCATATTTTAATAACATTTATATTTTTAAATTTGATAGTCCTTTTGTTATCTACTTTTTATATCATATTACAGAAGAGGGAGCCAAAGACCAAAAGATTGTTACAGTGTACAGTGTACACTGCTGGGTGAGAGTTCTAATGTGTTTTTGAGACAACTTTCTTTGTTTTCTGTATCGTAGTAGTTTTACTTCCTGTCTTATGTAAAGCATGGTCATATATTTGTGTTTTTTGATCCATGTGTGGTTGTTCTACGTTTGTTTTTGTGGCTTTCTTTTCTTTTTTGTTGTTTTGTACATTTCTTCTCTCATTTCTTTTGTTCCTATCATGGATACTTGTTTCTAGCTGTGTTTCACAATAAGTGGTTCCAAGTTTGGTTGTTGGACTCTAACAATTGTTTTGGTCAACTTTATCTTTTCCTTGCTTCTAACCCACACACAGAATAAAATTGTGCAAAGATGGCCCCCAGAGTAAGGAGTATGCAAGAAAATGATATTGAGTTTTCACTGATGCCACAGGTTTCTGCCTGGTCTCTTCATCAGTGTCACATGAAGGTTACAGCTAGGAAATGCAGAGAAGACCATAGATTTACATAACAATGGAGCAATAAGAGATGATGGGGAGTGCTGGTCGAGTGGTTAGAGCAGTGAGCTTGCACTCTGAGAAGGATGCAAGTACCCGGTTCGATCCCAACTGCCTGCACTCTGGGTCCCTGAGCAAGACCCTCAACCCCCAACTACTGCTTGGGCGCCCTACAGTGGCAGCCCACTGCTCCCCAATGGGGAAGGGTTAAGATGCAGAGAAATCCCCTCAGGGCTGCGTCCTGAGCCCTCTGCTGTTCACTCTGGTGACACACAACTGCGTCCCCAGGTTCACCACCAATCACATCATGAAGTTTGCAGACGACACAATGGTGGTGGGCCTGATCAGAGACGACAACGACCAGGACTACAGAGAAGAGGTTGAGCAACTGGTGGGCTGGTGCAGAGAAAACAGCCTGATCCTGAACGTGGAGAAGACGAAGGAGATCATCGTCTTCTCCACGTTCGTGGTGGGGCTGCTTCTTCCTGAAGCAGCCCCACCACGCTCCACTGCTCATCAACAGCTCAGCTATGGAAGTGGTCAGGAGCACTAAGTTTCTGGGGGTGCACATCACGGATAACCTCACCTGGTCTGTGAACACCTTGTCACTGGTGAAGAGGGCACAGAAGCGACTGTACTTCCTGTGGAGGATGAGGAGAGCCCACCTGCCCCCGCCCATCCTCAAGACCTTCTACAGAAGCACCATAGAGAGTATTCTGACCAGCTGTCTCTCTGTGTGGTGTGGAGGCTGTAGTGCCGCCGACTGGAAGAACGTGAGGAGAGTGGTGAGTGGTGAAGGGATCATCGGGGCTCCTCTTCCCTCCATCAAGGACATCTCATCACAGATGATGTCCCGAGCCCGTAACATCATCGGGGACCCCTCACACCACCACCATGGACTGTTCTCCCTACTGTCTTCTGGGAAGAAGTTCTGCAGCTTCCGCTGCAGGTCCACCAGGTTCTGCAAAAGCTTTTTCCCTGTCGCCATCAGACTGTTGAACTGCTAGAACTGCTGAAGCCACAAAAGGGACTCTGAATTCCCCTTCATTGTTTAAATTTCAATTGTTTACAGAAATTGCTGCTGCATCTTTATCCTGAAATTTACTGCAATTTACTGTGATCTTTCGAGCTGTATGCAAACAAAATTTCATTCTGTACGCACTTTGTGCATACAAAATGACAATAAAGTTGTCTAGGTCTAAGTCTAAGATGTTGATGCAAGGTGAGCCGGGGGCAGTGTAACTGTTATATGAGCTGCTTTAATTAAACTGAATACTGTCATCAGGTCAAAAGTTAATTAAACAATTTGGACAAACTACTACTGCAGAACTATAGTCCCATCTCAAACCTTCCCTGTATCAGTAAGATTATTGAAAAAGCTGTGTTTCAACAATTAAACATCTTCCCAACAATGACCAGCCGCTTTGAAGTTTTCAAGTCAGGTTTCTGTGGTCAAGGTGTTTAATGGCATCTGTATAAACGCAGACTGTGGAAGAACCACACTACTGGTATTAGTGGACCTCAGTGCAGCATTCAACAGTTGATCACTATATTCTGTTAGAGTGCCCGGAAAACTGGGTCAGCATTGCTGGTACATCACTCGACTGGTTTAAATCCTGTTTAAAGGACGGGGTGACATGATTTGCGGAGAAGGGCCAAATGGCAACCAGGCGAAGGCAGGCGCATGTTGAAAATAATGATATTTAATGAAGATAAATATCTAAACAAGGAACTTAAATACACTGGGGAATCAACTGAAAGCATGCTCAACACAGGTGATTAAGATCAACTAATTAACTCAACTTTCAAGGATCCTGACATAACTCCCCTCCACACACACACACACACACACACTCCTTAAGGGCAGATTTCAGGAGCCCACCAGTGTCCAAACCAAAAACAACCGGACCAGGGCAGACAACGGGCCTCGGAAGGAGGGAAAGAGTTCAAACAAATATAGAATTCTGGCGGACGACCTGGGGCTAGCCATGAGCTGACCAGGTGTTTCAGGTGTACATAACTACAAATGTACTTCATACTTTTAAGATTTATTTTGGAGTTTTTTAAAAGTATGGTGAAAATAAATTCTGTTTCCTTCCAGTTCACAAATATGGACCATTTTTATCACATAAAACCAATAAAAACAGACCAGAGTTTGGAGTTGTAATGCGTCAAAATCTGACAACGCATGCTGACAACATAGCTATTTTCCCTGCAGCACGCTTCAACGTTACATCAGGAGGAGCATCTCTCCCCTCGCTGGATCCTCTTGTGTGTTCAACTCACTTTGGCGGAAACAAATTTTACAGATCAAGTTAGAGTGCTGTATTTAATGTGGTAAGCCAAACAACGGCGTCGGCACCCCTGGTTACACCCTGGCTCAGTTCACCCATTTCATGCCATTTGCATCACTCAAAACACCTTGTTGGCATTCTGGACTGTTAATTGGCTCCTGAACATGCCTTTACATAGGGGTATCATCTAAATCACTCACTTAAATTGTCTCGTTCAGTGTAAACTCACCTAAGAGCTGTGATTGGTTGAGCCCTCCTAGTAATCAATGGAGAGAAATTAAGCCATTAGACTGGATTAAGAAATGTGTGCCACGATGATAACTGTCACACACCATTATCATATTTGAAAGTACCTTATTTAGATCCTCATCATTATTTTGATTTGCGTGTTATGTTTTACTTACCAGTCTGTTCATTTTACTACTTCATCTATTTGATATCAATGTGCACTCACCTACCAGCATTTTACTGGGATTACCTGCCTGTATAAAGTGGTGGTATTTGGCTAAACAGCTAACATAAAATTAAGGGGAAAAAAGGTGGAGAAAACCAAACTGTGCAGAGCAATGGATCAAGGTGCGAATAGGCAGGCGTTGAAACGCATTGCTGCAGATCAAAACCATTTTTTCTCTGCTTTTACGCACCAGCCTGGAAAGCGAGAAACGCTGCATGCAGCAGTCAAAAGCCAGAAAGGAAATGGCATCACACAAGCAAATTTCTAGATGACCATTTAGGCTACAGACAATATCATGTACAATACACAAAATATTTTCTTACCTCTTTCACATTTTCCCTCTATGTATTTAGAGTGTACATTATTATACTTTATCTTGCCTAGAGTGTGTATTATGTGTATATTTTTCTAAATCTTTTAGAATCTTGATTAGTTAGAGCATTTCCCAGTCTGTAAGTAATATTGAAAGTCCCCTGTACTAGATTGTTTGTACATTCTTCCACTCTTTATTCATGATCTAATATTTTTCCTATAGTTTATTTAATGTCAGTTAAATACTGTTATCAAAGCCACACCTTTGACCCATCCGTCCTCTAAAACTAATTATCTCTCTACGGAGATGATAAAGTTGTATAATGATTCTGTCTGATCCTGCATGAGAAGACCCTGTCTGCAGTCTCTGTGATGTCATCCCTGCTCCTGCACAGGTAATCAAGGTCTGAGCCTGCAGCGGCTCCAGTTAAGTGGAGTCGCTGCACCTGGGATGAGCACCATATATTCCAGGCTCTACCAGTGAGTAATTGCCCAATTGAAAGCCGCTGTGAGAGTAAACCATCCAGCAGGCCTTGACTGCCTTTCTGATATCGACCTGTCTCGTTCCTGTGATTTCTCCTGCCTGTCTTGGCCCTGTTGGATCCTCCTGTTGACTTCTGTATCTGGACCTCGACTTCCTGAACCGTCTCTCAACCTAGCCTTTCTGTCTCTGTCCCTGTCTGTTACTTCTGCCTGAAGTGTGCCTCTCGTGAACGACCCAATGCATGGTCATTGGGTTCATCTCCTGTCTCTGCCCCTGTCTGGATACCTCTGGCTGGATTGTGCCTCTCGACTGGATCCCGAGTTCGCCTCTTGCCTCAGCCTTACTGGGAACCTCAAACAAGTCTACTTGTGTATGACCCAAGCCTGAACAATGGATTCCCCTTCTGCCTCTGCCCCACGAGCTGACTACGTGAAGTGGATCACTCAGTCAGTGATCTGTATCACTCAGACAGAGTCTTTGGATCCCAGCTTCAGATCCAGTGACACTTCCCGGATTCTGATAAGGTTAACGGCTTTTATTCAGTGTTCTCACATCCAGTTCCTTTTTAATAAACCTTTTGAAACTGTCATGAATTAGGTTTTTGTTTATTTGTTTTGGACTTTTCCGGATTCAGCTCTGTCACCACTCAGCCACAGAAACCATCCAATCAGCTCAGTCCACTCCTCAGCCACCGCTGTGCACCTGATCAGAGTCACCTGCTGCAATTACTCAACTTTGCTCACCTGTTCCCCTGTCTATGTATACCTGCCTCAGCCAACCCAACATCTCGTCTAGCCTCCTGTGCACTTCCATCAGGTTTCTACCAGTGCTCTGCCAACTGGACTGTATTTCCTTGTTCAGCTGTCACTGATGTGTGCTTCCAGTGCCTGCATGCTGCTCAGTCTGCCTAGTTCCCCGTGAGTTCCAGCTACTTGCTCGGCCCATTCTGGTGGATTATCGGTCCGCATCGTCTGTTCTGGTCATCTCCTGTTTTCATCTCTGGTTCTGGTCTGACACTGCCTGCTTCACCTGTTCAAGTCTGGTTCTGCCAGTCACTCCACCTGCATCCACTGGTCTCCTGCCTATTAATGTATACTTGTGTCTTCATCCATAATTCATTTTTGCAATGAACATTTTAGAACTAAACTCTGCGTCTTGCTGATATTGGGTTCTCAAGTTCTGTTCATAACAGAAACATTCATTCCTGTGTTGGCTGAATTGTCGGGTCTCCACATTCATTAAAAGTTGTCTGAATAATAATTGTATGTTTGTTAAAGAAGTTTATGGGCTCATTTCCTCCACTGTTTAAGCGCTGGATCAGCCAATCCGCTCTCTGTTTTCACCATCTTCCATGCTTAAGTCACTCTTGGGCTCGCTAAGTCTTCCTCACTAATCGTAAAAAAAAAATTTCACTTTAATAGCTCTCTTAAGGACTAAGATGCTTTGTGAATAATTTATCATACTGAGGTAAAATTCTAAGAAAAATCTTGACTTGAACTTCTAAGATTTTTCCTAAAATGACGTCACTAAAATCTACTTGTAGTCTTAAGATTCTTTGTAAATACGGCCCTTGATATCTAAAAGGCAGTAAAGAATTTGCTGAATATATAAAACTAATTCATTTTCATTTTGACTGGGAATTCTGTTGCCCAAACCATTTTAGCGGTTCCAGTCAGAAGCTTACATACGCCCAACATGGGCATCATGGTCGTATTCATCTTTGGCTTTTAACATATCATCATTCTTTTTTTTTTTTTTAGGGTGGAATAATTATAAAGTGCTCAGTATTGGTGATTGAAAAACAAAAGTCAAGTGTACATGTTTGAACAAATGCAGAACCTTACCTGGTCCTGGTCCAACACACCTGAGTGAAATATTCAGGTCATTAGCAGAGCTCTGTCTTACAGGGTTAAAAGTATGTAATTCCATATAAATCTGTAATCTTCTGCTAAGCATGAACACAATAAAACTGGTAACAGGCTAGCTGAGGTGGATGCTTGATTTTTGACAAAGTGGGATCTTAAATCAACAGGTCTATAAAACCTTAGAATAGCACTCTATAACAATGAACCCAAAAATAGCACTTTGATCGGAAAAAGGCAAAAAAAGAGAGTAATGAGAGAAGCAAGTGATAAAAACGGAGAGATTTAGTGAACCCAAAAGCGTTTAATTTTAAGTAGTGTTTTTCTGCCAGAAGTACAGATTGACAGGAGAATCCTTAGTCTTTCACGCAGCTTTGACATATAGTTCCATTGCATGTCACCAGTGATGATTTCATTTATGGGAAAGTCGGCAAGAGTCATAAATCACCTTTCATGAATGAGCCTCAAGGCTGCTAAGAGCCTGTAGTTATGCCCTATGAATGTGTTAATCATCAGGTTATTATGAGACAAAGTTTAATATCAGGCCCAAGGGGTGTGGGGGGGGATGAGGGTTAAAGTGCCTCTAAATGTCTCCCATTATTTATAATTGTCCTGTGAATGAACAATCACCTATCTTGTAATATAGCATATTAGAGGGAATTTTATGTGCCTCATTTTTGATTTTCCCTGTGGACAGCTTTCTCGTCTATTCTGCAGAGGACAAACACGAATAGCAAAATGAAAGATCAGCAAACATTCTATCTTACGATTAAGCATCCATAAACATCTGACCAAATTGTCTCAATACATCCCGCTGCTACATATATTTGCGCTACCCATATTATCTTACACATTAAGTTTTCTGTTCATTTAAAATATATTTTCCTGGTTTGCCACCTCATTCCTGACAGATGGCAAATACTTGTAATGATTTGCTTAGATGGAGGAGGAGATGAACGCAGTATTTAGCCTGACACTTGAAGTAATGTTTAACAGGATTTATTGAGGTGATGATGGGGTGGGTCAGGCAGGCAGGCAAAAACAATCCAAGCTGGGAACAGAGCAGACATCCAAGCACAAAACCAAAAAACTAACAGGACAAACAGGTCAGAAACAGAGAATACAGAATGCTGGAGAGCTCTGGCCAATGGGAGATGAGACATGACGTTCTGGCAAGGAACAGAGAACTGAGGCAGGTATAAATAGGCAGGCGACCAGGTGAGTAGGGAGAAACGAATTAACCAGGAACAGGTGAAAGTGATCAAGGAAGGGGAAGTGACTGAGAGGCTGATGGGACAGAAACTAAGATGAACAACTACAGAGCCAAAATAACCATAAAGAAAAAGCCCAATATAAAAAAAACAAAGCTAAGACTGAACAGAACACAAGCTTTAATAAAAAACTATTAAAGAAGACCAGATAACTAAAACAGTAAACAGGCTAAACAAGAATCCAATACAATACAAAACTATAAACAGAAATAAGCCCTAAGGCAGGAACACTAACTTAACCAAAAGAACAACATGAACTGGAACAGTTACAATACTGACACATATATGTTTCTCTTTCATTCTCTTAATTGCCATGGATGGGAAACCCCTGCGGCTGGAACACCCTGCTGTGGAAAGGTAAGAACAACACCACACCTCCACAGAACCGCATACCTGACATCATTAGCCCTTGGCCCAAGCTGGCCTGGTGCCAAGTACACCTTGTGCTCAAACGTCCATATCATTATGGATATTTCATGTCTTGCACAGAAGTTCAACAACAAAACACTGCTTGGATATTACCCTGGGAAACCAAAACTTGGGGCTTTAAATCATGGGTCTTGCAATGGAAAAGGGCTGTCTTCTATCTTCTAGACTTGAATGCTGGCTCAGAGTTTATCTGCTTGGGTGTTCCTCTCTCCTAGACGAAGCCACTTCAAGAGCTACCAGTGCAACCAACCTTTAATGTTTCTATCATATAGAAGTAGTCCTTCAATAAAAGTACCTTAGTGCTGCTCTGCAGTCTTGGCAGAAGGCTCTTGGCACTGAGCCTAGTTCTGCTGGAGGTTTTCTTCCTGTTAAAGGGGAGTTTTCCTCTCCACTGTCGCTACAAGCATGCGTGGTATGAGGGCTTGCTGCAGAGTCAACAACATAAGCAACGGTCAATGTATGCTCATCCAAGAGGAGTGAATGCTGAAAGCCAATTACTCAATGCAATCTGCTGGGTTTCCCTTAGATAGAAAACTTAGACATCTGTCTACATGATTTAATTCAATTGACTTTGTAAAGTACTGTAAAATTATTTGTGTTTTAGTTTGGCATAGGTCTGGGCAGTATGGCCTTAAATCAATATCAGTCAGCTCACTAAAATAACCATAAATTGATGATAATACTACCAAATCCTGTGCTACTTCACAACCATTACCGTTATATTGATGTTAGAGTGCTATAATTCACCTCGGCAATCACAGCTACATTATATTAATAGATGCAAATCCCAACAACACATATTTCCATATAGGGTCCATATAGATTAAAGATTAAGTGATAATAATTACGCTATGTAGCAACCACACCTTTATACATAAGTAACTCCATTAAGATGTGCAAACTTATTGATTGCCAGGTGCAGCCTGCGCCCAAAACACTTCACTCTCTTCCATCTATTGAGATCAGCAGTTATGTTTGCATCCTTGTCAGTAGTAATCGCGACGAGGACCTCTTTCTTAATGTCCCAGGCAGACAGCATTGCTCGCCTGTTATCGGCTGGAAAATATGCCAATCTCGAGCGCTCTAGTGCACAGTTAGACTAATGAACAGCTCCATCGTGTGACTGAACCAGACTACTGAGTACTTATCAGCTGCTCCTCTTGTTCTTCGAGCAGCTCTACCGCCCCCACCACTTCAACATTTGAAATTTCCTCCATTTTCTCAACCTCACCATCTCTTTCACTTCGTGTTTCAGATTTTATGGGGTGGAGTAACCTGACAGCAGACTGGATACGTGCCATGACCATAGCTCACCTATAGAAATGACTTTCCCTTTCATTTTTTTTAATACTAAAAAATACCAACAAGGGCAAAATGACGTTGGTTATTGTCAGAAATTTCGGTGTTTCCAGTTTATCGCCCAGGCCTATATTGGCTCTATATATGTACACTGATTTGATCTTCCATAAGTCTGAGTTATAAATACACAAATCATTTTTAACCAAGCAGTTTTTAGAGTGCATATTTCACTCAGATAACCTTTTTGTTTTGCCTCTGGACTCTACTGTTTGAGGAGAGCTCGCACTCGAAGATAGTCACGTTATGTGTAAAATATTACAAGGTATGTTTCCAGGAAATTTGGTGTGAAATTATATGAAATGACTTCTGTGCTCTATCTGACTCAAAACTTGCTGCAGTAATTGGTTTTGTCTTTAAAAGCCCCTCTCTCTCTCTCTCTCTCTCTCTCTCTCTCTCTCTCTCTCTCTCTCTCTCTCTCTCTCTCTCTCTCTCTCTCTCTCTCTCTCTCTCTCTCTCTCTCTCTCTCTCTCTCTCTCTCTCTCTGCTTCATCTTTATGCATTACCTGCAGCTGCTTCCCGCCACTCCATTGTATTCCCCCGGTGAGTGAATGAGTTATTAAGTCTGGTACACACGCAGCACCTCAACATAGATTGGAGAGATTTTAAAAGGTGATGGATAACAGAGGATATTGAAAATAAACAAACCTTGATGGGGAATAACGTTAGTTTCATTTATGGTTATTTTACAAAACCCACCGTATTCCTCTCAAGATAAAAAAAAAGGCCTGGCTTTTATTTCCTTCTGATCCATCAGTGGTTATGCAACATCCTGGAACATCAGTGAGTTCCAGACAGTTTCTCCAGACTTACATTCGTCAGTCAGTCAGAGGATCAGGGTGAAACAGATGTTACCTGACAGAGCAGTGGGACAACTCTGACTGCTTTTGATCATGATGGCTATAAAATAAATAATGCACACACTACACATTAATTATTACTCCTGACCTTCCAACCTACAATGGAGGTCCACTGTACATTTTCTTGCAAAAGTATTCATACCACCTTGCACATTTTGTCACTTTTAAGGCAAAAACAACATATGGTTAAGATTTGACATTATAGAGCTACACAAAGTAGTTCATAATTGTGTAGGGGAAAGAAAATGCTACATTGTTTTCAGAATGTTTTATCAATAAAAATATAAAAGGCGTGGCTCCACGTTTGAGTATTGCCCCATTAACTCTGACCACCCCTATCAAAATACAGAGCTTCTCATTGTATTGAAATTTCTCTTATTCAATTCACAGAATCCACCTTGTTGTAACTTCTTGTTAGATGACATTAGTGGTCACCATGAAGTCTAGAACATCTCAATGAGTGCTTTTCAAACCATCTCACGTAAAACAGGGAGAGTAACATTTACCGACAGGTAGAATCTGCCCACAGGACATCTATCAGTCATGCACTCATCAAATCTGGACTTTCAGGAAGAGTGGCCAGTCATTGTTAGAAGGAAAATATAAGGAAGTCGCTGGGGTAGTTTGCAACTAGCCGTGGGGGTGACATTGAAAACATTTGTTAGAAGGTGTTCTGGATATACCTAAGCATAGTCATGTATTAGAAAAAGCCAAGTCAAAATCTAGACCTGAATCCAATTATGTGTCTGTGGCAAAACTTTAAACTGCTAATTACAGATGCTATTAATCCAATTTACCTGAATCTGAGCTATTTTGCAAAGTAGAAAGGGCAAAACTGTAAGTCTCACGATGGATGAAAATGCGACTGACAGACTGTCATCACGATTCTGACTTGCAGCTGTTCTGTTATCACAGAACAGCTGCAAGTCAGGCAGGTGCATGCCACTCTCTCCTGATTCAACGTATACATGGTTTTCAAAAACCATGTATACGTTACCATTCCACTTTAAAATGATGTGCCATTTTGTGTAAAAAAAATAAATAAAAAAATCAACTAAAATGTAACAAGGTTTGTGCTGTGATATGACCAGATGTGCCCTACTTCAGGATCACAAATACTTCTACTAGACACTGAACCATGACAGAGGCGCCTTTACCTCAGCCATCACAGCCCATTTCTACAAAATTCCTTCTCTTGTCATTTGAAAATATTTTTCACCTCTGACATCTGTGTTGGCTTTCTACCTTGTCTGCAAATTAAAATCCAGATCCTCCTTCCCATCATCTTTTCTTCCTAGAGAGGGAAGAGGAACATGCTGAATAAACAAACAGGGCTGAAACAGCAACACCCAAGAATGAATGTTGTGTCCCGTGGAGCAGCAAATTGTATTTTCCTCCTCTGCGCTTCAGGATATATCACCTGTAGTTAATAAACATCAAGCATCTGTTAATATTTACTAACTGGAATTGATAATACAAGAGTTGAAATTGCACCCTACAAAATCTGAAATGGTCAGATTTATACAACAAAGCAATAACAATGGCAATAATAATATTAATTATTATTATTATTATTATTATTATTATTATTATTATTATTATTATTATTATTATTATTATTATTATTATTATTATTATTATTATAACCTGGATGCTAGGAGGCTGCTAATCTTCATATTCATACAATCACTTCCCTTTTTTCCATTCTCAGTTCTCATTGGATGGCTCGCCAGTATATTTAGTCATGCATTTACTGGAATGCATGCCCTGCCTTTCCTGTATGTTATGGAATTTTGTCTGGATTCTGTCTGCTGACTGGCTGCTCCACTCTGCTCCTCTCCTTAACACAGGCAGCAACACCTGCCGTAGCTCTATAATTATCAGGGAGTTGTTTACATCTGTGGCTCTGCCTACATATACCTAACCTTGCCTGCAAGCCAAATTCTCGTGGTACTTGTGCGCTCACAAACACCAAAAATCCATTTAATACCGCTCCCACTTCAAAACTTTGTGAACAAACCAAAAAAACGGTTCGGGCCAATCACGTTGCAGTATTATGGTTTAAAGCGGGACGTACAGCTGTGAAAAAGGCAAGAGCTGTTGAGTCTACAGCCGAACAGTGGCGGCTGGTGCTAAAAAAACTGAGGGGGGCGCACACAAGCAACCAAATGAAAAACAAACAAAACAAATCTTAAAAAATAGCACTATTTGAACATGAATTTTGCCCTCCTTTCCTTCTGCCCAGCAAATTTCTCAATTATATTCTTGTTAAAGTCAGTCATCTCTGTGACTAGTCTTTTCTCCATTGACAACATGGCCAATGCATTCAGCCTGTCCTGAGTCATTGAGTTTCTCAGAAAAGTCTTGATTCTTTTCAGAGTTGAAAAACACCTTTCAGCTTTCAGCTGTGGTCATGGGTGTGGTGATGAGGATCTTCAAGAGCGTGACAGTTTCTGAAAAGACTTCTTCTAGATTGTTTTCCTGATTTTAATAACATTTACTGCCATTTTTTAAGGCTTTGTTATGAAATGTGTTACAGCATTTTTGTGGGACAAGATTATACAAAATTCAGTAACCAAATTTCAATCTGAAAAACTCACACAGAAAGAAAAGGCAATTAGAAGAATTTTATTGATACAATATTTTAAGAGTTTGGCGCTCAAACCTCGGCAGGAAAAATTCACGCTGAATTATACTTCAATATGCATAAGCAGGCGTATGAGAATAGGGATGTTTCCCCCCAGGTCTGAAACTGGTGGTGGAGTGGAGATAGAAGAAGTTTGTTCAGTCCATATGATGAACTGTTTGAGCTAGATGTCCAACTTGATAAACACAGGTTTGCATGAACTGTCCATGATGAGCAAGCATGAAGCGACTGTGGAGAGGAAAAACTCCCCTTTATGAAGAAACCTCTGGCAGAACCAGGCTCAGCATGGCGGTCTTCTGCCGGACCGTTTTAAGGAGTGACTGGGAATTCCATAAGAGTCCAGGAGGAATTACACTCTGATGGGGACGAGGTTGAAGGAGGACCGTAGGAAAGCCAGGCGGAGCTTGCTACGATGGTGGAGAAGGGGATGGAGGTGGGTTGAAACCGGTCAACATAGTCCAAACCGGACACGCCCAGCTACCGCTTGCTCGCTGAGGAGAAGGCCGAGACGAGGATGTGGAGTTCTTTTAAGATCAACCCAGGATGCTGATTGGCTTGCGTCAGAGGCGGATGAGTCCCTGATTGATGGAGGTAGGCATGTTTTATTCCCCATCACACATAAACTTCAATATAACTTAAATAATAAAATATCTTGCTGACAAACATTATATCAACATACCTACACAGCATAGACACAACTAAAGGTATTTCTAACTACAACGCACATCTTCCTAATATATTAAATAACATTACTATAAACCAGTGTAACAGTGATTTTCCACAACAACTCACCTCTGCAGCAATCCTTTCATGGTCTTCTACACTGAGTATCCAACGCTTCTTCACTGGCTGACTACTGCCTACACTGCTTTGTCCAACCATGGAGTGGAGAGATCACTTGCCTGCTGCTGAATTTGTAACTTAAGACGATCCGGTCCAAGCTCCTTTATCCAGTTTTTTTTTCTTCAAGTGAACGCTTTGTAAAAGCATTTTTTTGTAAAGACAAAACAGAAGTTTCTCTCATTTTGAAACTACTCCACTTTGCAAACGTAAATGTGAATCGACCTAACGAACTGCAGCTGCGCTGATGAGTCGAATCAGGGATTGTCCAATCACACAATGTTTTAAAAAAAATAGCCAGTACTGACACTCTACCAGTAATGACACAACAGAATGGGACGCAGAGCGGTGCGCCCTGTGGAAAACCTTAAATAACCAATTAAAAGTCAGCCTCAGATCACGTGCTTGCCCAAGTTGCTGCGCCTACATTGACTCCCATTAGACCGGCGCCCTGCACATAGGAAAGGAGGAAGTGTGCACAATGTGAGCAATTAAATATAATTATGTATTTACTATTTTAATAAATTCTAACATGTCTATTGGACACACAGTATGAATAAATACATTTCTAAGTACTTTGCAGTTCAGAAATCATTTATTATCTAAACGATTTAAAGGGGGCGGCGCCCGAGCGCCCCCTACTGGCCAGCCGCCACTGCAGCCGAACCAAAATAAATATGGCATTGCAGGAGGACGGGCATTTAGCTGCTGATATCACAACTGTTTTGTCAGATTCCAATATGTCGTCTTTCAAAGAAGAACAGCAAGAAGTGCTTTGACGTGTTATGGTTTGTCATAGCACCTATTGCTTTCATTTTGATTTGACACCATGACTGGCTAAAACCAACCTTTGGTAGGCAAGCACTGAGTGTCGCTTCCCCAATCCGCTCGGAGAGTTTTGCTAAATGTCCCTCTTTTCTCCAAACGGATTCGATGGAAGCAATCATAGCCTGATAATATACAGAACGGAGAGTGCTACACGTTATCAATTTGGCTGGATGTAAATAGTCAGAAACTAAATAGTCCAGAAACTCCATGTTGCCCGTTTTAGCTTGGACTCGCATTTTTTTTAAATTATCAGGGTTAGAGAAGTTGTTTTGGGTTAGAGAAGTTGTAGAAGCAGTCTTCACTTTCAGTCATGCAACTATCTGATCTGATTATAGAAAACCCTTTCTACGTGAGAGAAGAAATTAAAAGATAGTCAGCTTGCTGTGAAGTACTGTCTGTATCAGTGGGTTATTACCTACTTTTAGCCCCGTTCCCACCGCCTTGGTTTTGTGTGCTCTACTTGGCTCTGCCCGCTTTGCGAACATTTCAGCAACGGGGTTTTTTTTTCAGTGTCATCCCAGGTTTTTCTGGACCTGCAAAAGAGCTGGTTCAAACTAGATGGACATGAGCGGAGTTTTGACACAAACACACTGCTTTTCAGTGATTGGCCAAGGGTGAGGAGAAAGTTTTTTGGGTTTCCTCAGACAACAAAATGCCTTTCACCAGTTTGAACTATAAACTGAATTTAGCTGCATTGTTTGACATCTAGGATTAATTGGAATGTGTTTAATTGACTTGTTTCTGTATAATCCAACTGATCTGCCTGTTCAGGAGTGTGATAGTGATAGAAGTGGAGACAGCGCTGTTGGATCTGCTCCAAAGTTTGCCCTAAAGTTTTACATTTTAGGGCTTTATGAAGAAGCTTTAGCCTCAGCCACGGCGAGAACAACAATAACGACTTTTAAGCGCTGCTAGGTGTTATGCTACACCTAAATCTGGTCATGCTTCTTGTTCCATGCTTGGTCCTTGTCTCCACCTACATCGCCTGTAAGTTTGTTGTTTTTGTATAAATCTACACTCCGGCTCCTCAGCTGTTGTCTGCGTTTCCGTCCTGATACAAGCACTACAAACCTGATACTGACTTCGTCACATAAAGTACATTTCCAAACTGAGTACTATAAAATGACTTTTAGAAAAACCACAGTCAAAATGATCCTAATCAAATTTTGATTTGGGAAATTAACATGTAAGGGAAATTCTATTCAATCAATCAATCAACAATCAATCAATCAATCAATCAAATTTTATTGTCAATTACAATTTGCATTGCAATCGAAAAGTCGGTCATTAATGAATTAATATAAACATATTTCTCCTGTCCATATCTAGAGTGTATCTCTTGCCCCTACCTACTGGTATAACCCAAAATAACCCAAAACTGAGTTGTTTTTAATGCCGCATCATTTAGATTGTGTGGTTAGTGGCAGGAGTGTAGCAGAGGGCAGGCTGTATTCGGGATAGTTGACAAGAGAGGAGACAGCTGGCCATTCAATTCCTGTGCACCAGGACCTGTTTCTGCAATGAGATGGGGGGGAGAAGAGGAGAAAGACTGTGACAGAGACTGTGACTACTGCTGCAAATACAGACAGGAAGGGAATTTATGGAGGCCCCACTTCACAGCTCTGTAAACCAAAACAATGTAAATGCCTTTATTACTCTAGGGATGTCATTTATGCAATCAGTTTGTTGGTGAACCAACAAATATGTGATTAATAAAAGGGAGAAAGACAATACACCACTGTATCGAGATGCCTGTGTGGGTTTGTCCCTGATACAGATCTGAATTGTTAAAGAATAAGCATTTGAAATAAGTCAATACATAAATCTAAAACCAATATCACTGCCTTAAAACAACATACTGAATGAGTCAGTAAAACATGCTACATAAGAATCGTGTTTATTAATTTAGCGCTTATCTCAATCTCCAATTATGAGCCCGACACCACAGTCTTGACAGCAAAAGATTTTCTCTCTGTAAGGGCAGTCTCAGGTTAACTTGATGAAGAATGCCACTATTATGTCCAGATTCCTGAAGCAATATCTGATAAATACAGTTGCAGTAGTTAAATACATCCACAACATGTTCCTTTTTATTTCTTTTGAAGAAGTAGGACAACATTAGCATGTTTCCTCTCTGTTTCAATGTGACTGGTTAAAATTTCACTACACAATATATTATAAAGCAGAGATAATCATGGTCAGACCAAACCCACAGAAGAAGGTGCTTTCTTGCTACACAAAATCGGCTTTTTTTAAAAACCCTTTATTGGCCAAGTTTCCATCAAATTTTCATGCAAATTTTGAGAGAAATTTAAAATGTCACAAAAATGAAATTACCAATAAGGTGAGTTCCCATCCACTGGTTTGGAGTGAATTAACTAGGCTATGTAGAGCATTATTTTGGGCTGTACAATGGCTCTTTCTGCATGGAGTTTGCATGTTCTCCCTGTGCATGTGTGGGTTCTCTCGGGTACTCCAGCTTCCTCCCACAGTCCAAAAACTTGACTGTTAGGTTAATTGGCTTCTCTAAATTGTCCTTAGGTGTGTGAGTGTGTGTGAGAATGATTGTTTGTCCTGTCTGTCTCTGTGTTGCCCTGCAGTAGACGGGTGACCTGTCCAGGGTGTACCCCGCCTCACGCCCATTGACAGCTGGAGATAGGCACCAGCAACCATCGTGACCCCATGAGGGATAGACGTCTTGGAAAATGGATTGATGCATGGAAGTAGAGCATAATGTAACATCAATCAGAAGTTGATGTTACATTTTTTCTGTAATAAACAGGAAATAGAGGTTGCAAACTAGCATGGACCACACATCTATCAAAAAAGGAGAGAGGTTTTAAAGAATGTATTGCTATTGTCAGGTTGTAATTATTATGTCATGTCAGCTAGTATTAGCGATGTTACTTGCAGTCCAGAGACGTCAAGAAAGAAATGCATTTTGCAAATGTTATGCAAGTACCCGGGAAGACGCCAACAGCTGATCAATCATGGGAGGTAAACGTTCGCTATGTCAGAACTCGCTAGGCAAAAGTGTTTCCATCTCCCGTTTTGTGCATTAACTCTTTTTTTGGAAAAACCCAAATACCACCTCAGGGGGGCATAAAAATATTTTTGCACAATTGAGATTATTTAGAATTTTGCCGTTTCCATCAACCTTTTCTCATGCGATATTTTAAGATGCGCATTAAAAAATGTCGATGGAAACACAGCTACTGTTTCAGCTGTGGTCTACGCTGCTCTCCAGGACAAGATCTGATCAGAAGGTCACATGATGCAGGAAGATGGGGAACCGCAGGAGCCAATTGCATCTCTATTATTGGCTCGACACACGAGGAGCGACGTCACTCCCTTTCCATTTATTTCCTATGGAACTTATGCAATGAGGCGTCAATCGCTTTCCCTCCTTCAGCCAAGCAACCGGCGAAATTCGTGCGTGTAAAATGTTGAGCTCGTACACATTAACAATGTTCCGTTCCATTTATCTGAATCAACCATGAGGTATGCCCGTAAAATGATGATATCCCCCATGCCATTTCCTTTCTGCAAAATAGGATGAACCCAGTCGTATATTTATTTTGTATAGTACGCATAAAAGCAAGATTTCAGTCAATTCCAGAAATAACTTCAGACTTAGCAGTCACGGACTGCTTTGAAAATACCAAAAGCCCTTCAGTTTCATATCCACCACAATTTCTGGGAAACAAACCATTCAACAGCTCGATTTGAAACGCTGCCATCACTGTCGTGTCCCGTGTGTTGGGCCTCCACCGCGGAGGCGATGGAAGCCATTAGTGGCTGTCGTTTGTCGCTTCCTGCGTGTTGAGCCCATTACTGTCATTACCGAGGATGAAAACACTTATGTTAGTGGAAATGCAGAGGTGTAAGTTAAGTTGTCTGCATGGTCTATAACACAGTTTTGTAACCCAACAGAAAATAACTCAGTTAAGAAAGCTACTATAATTTTGTGATAGCTAAACCAGCTCTTCTGCCAATTAAAGATAAAACTAATAATTATAGCAGCAGCTGTCATGACAAGTCTTGTCTTACTCTTTTTCATGTTTTTCTTGTGGAGCAGGTTGCAGAAATACTAGTCAGAGGTAAGAATGTTTCCTCTTGTGTTCATTATAACTTGCTGATATTTCAGTGGAGTTGTACATGATCCTTTGTAGACAACATTTAAGAGAAAAAGTGTTTTTCTTGCTACATAAACTCACCTCTTTGTCTTGGGCCATCATGAAATGCAATCGCTTATATCTTAGCTGTAGCCTGTGCTGTTGTGCTTAGACGGCTGAGGAATATCTGAGCGCAGTGTGCAGAACTGGAAACACGACACAGATAGATGGAGATCAGCAGCAGCCAATACTTTGGCACGTGCCTATTTCATTGATTTTTCTGATGACTTGGAGAAAAGGCATGAAATATTGTGAATTTGAGGTTTGTTTCTCCTTGGATGAGCAATGCTTTTGCTTTAACTCATGAGACTTTAAATTGCTATGCAAAAAAAAAAAAAAAAAAAGAACCAGAAAAGAAATATCTCAAACACCCACTTTCTAATCTCTTTGAGCTTGTCATTCCAAACCAAAGACTATTTTCTCGCTGCCAGTCATGCAGGGATAGTACTTCAAGGCCTGCCAAGGTTGAAAGTAAAAAAAAAAAAAAGCTTCAACTATAAGAGGGACCTATCGCGCTTCTTTGTCACTCTCTTGATGATGCGTATAACCTTGCAGTCTCCCCTATTTCACTACTACAAACGGGCAGAGCGGCAACCTGCAAGGAGCACTAAATTTGTTACACGCTTCACACTTTGTGGGTGGGGGGGGGGGGCATTGGTGCAGGTGCCGAGTTGCACAGATCTGGATCTTTATATAAAGATGCAGAAGAGAAATGGGTGAAGGAAACACACAGAGAGGGGGAGGATGATGACGGGGAGCTGAGCACCGTTAATGTCACGGTTGTGCACAAGAGCTGCGGTGTAAATTTTGTGTAAGGACTGCACGAGGCGGCCTTGAGGCTCGGTGTTTACTCATGACGAAGCAGCTGTAGCCTCTATTTGCACAGAGCATCGGGTATAATGTGGGAGCAGATTTTTTTTTTTTTTTGTGAGGTCGCGATGAATCAAAAAGTAGGTCAAACATGACAATGTTTTAAATGCAAATTATGAATTCATTATTGTGACGAAGGGGCTGTCGTTGCGGCTGCGTTCGGATGCATAATTGAGCGTCTGTGTGTAAGCACCGGAGGATACCGCAATTGATGAGCAAAGGCTGTGTCAACGGCACTAAAGCAGGGGAAACGTCAGCAGCATCACTCCTGCAGAGTTTAGCTGTTTATGTTTGAGGAAGGCTGGTGGAAGCGGGTAATTCGTAAGCCAAGGTCTCGCTTTATTCTCTTCTCTAGAAAAGGGAGGAACTATAGGAGCCAATTAGAAGATAACGTGGTTCCAGGTGATTAATTTTCACAATAGACTTGAGTCCCAAGTGTGCACACACACACACACATTATTACGAGTTAAACTAAAGAATAAGAAGAGAAGAAATACTATCTGTTTGGGGGCAAGTAAAACGAGGGTGATTTAGAAAGAAAAAGTTAATGTTGACTCTTTTTTTAACTAAGGCTCTTTCTGCTGGTTAGATCAGTGTATTTTCTCAGTTGCCTTAGACTGTGATAGATCTGCTTGAGTCATATATACACCATAAAAAATGTTAGGGTTACTCTCTGACAGGTAAATGATGGCTGCAGTTCATTCATACTTGATTAAAATGGAAATGGTTTTTATTCTCACTTTAAAGTCCACCCACACTTTGTCCCTCCGAGCCAGTGATCAAACTTTTCAGATCAAGCTCCACCTCAGTAAATACTAAATACAGCATTAACGACTGACAATAGAAAACAGGACTACAGGACCTGGACCAGAGTTTGTTTTTGTTTCAATTGTGTTGCTAAATGTTCTTCTCCCTTAGCATGATATGATATGCTTTTTTTTTATTATGGGTTCTATCTTTAGAAGAGGAAATTACCACATTCCTAGTTGGAAAGATTACCAAGAAGCTTTTACAAGGTTAGAATTCCAAGGAGGAACTTTGGAGGTTTTACACTCACCCACGCCTCAAAATCCAATATAGCTGCCTTGTATGTGAAACTTGTGATAGCTGTAGTAAAACGAAGAGTGGATATACACTTGGGATATTTTTTAGAACTTTAAATCTTTCCCTCAGAGCTATAAAAAAACTTAAAAAAAAACTGTTTCTACAGACGATGAAATTATTAGTTAGATCAGTATTAGCTTCACATGACAGTTGCTTTGATAATATTTATCTTACCACTACTTCACACCTAAATCTACCCCCCCAGTGGTACTTTTACCACACTTGAGGACGGTCTGGCCACCAGGGGTACCGGGCCTTTTCCCTGGGGCCGAAAAGTCAGTGGGTCGACCAAAGAAAAAAAAAATGTATTTGGCCTCCATACCAGTTGGTGGAGGTAATGCTCCAGATTTGTTTGCCAAACGCTAACAAATACAGAGGAGAACGACTCAGCAGCGCAAAAATGGAGAACAAACATAAGGGAGGAGCGCAAAAATTAAGAGACAAAAAAAGAAAAGCCCCACAAACAGATGAATAGCAAGCCTCACTTTTAACCTGTTTTAAGAGCAGATTATAAACTACACACCAGTTTTTTAATTGTGTTAATAGACCAAGTTAGTCTGAGTTATGTTAAAATGAACTCTTTTAAAAAAAAAATTCAGTGCATCTGAGAAATGCTCAAAACTGAGAATGTTAAAGGGAATTAGCTTGCAAACATGAAAAAGAGACGCAGCAGGAGATCCCTCGGCTATTGGAAGTGTTGCATATTTAAATGTCCTGCATTTTGTTGCTTAGTAACGGAGGAAAGTTGAGCAAGTTCCGGCGAAATGGAGTATATGTGATAAGCGGGAACAGTGGCCCGGGACCTGATTGGCCCATCCAGGGGCCAGGGCGGCAGATGATGGTGGCGAATGCTGGAGGCCGATGATGGAGGTGGAACAAATATGTTCACAATATTCATAACGACACATAATTTCATCAGAGGCCTTGATTAGAATAAATTTATAATAGTTTTCATAGTTACTTAGAATTTTCAGGAACAGTGGCTTAATGGCGCAAAGATTGGGTGAACAAGTAATTTACACTAAAATGATAATATAATGTTTGTTATATCATCACCTTACTGATGTAGCAATTTCTGCAGCAACATCTTTCAGGACCTCAGTGGCCATCAAGTAAAAATCAATTTTGGATCAAATAGACTAGACACGTGAGATTTTTTATATACATATACATTTTTAAAAGGCGCAGAGTGTCATGATGTGTGAGTTGGATGTAGGACCAAAACGCAGATAGGAACTGAGTGGCTGCATAATGGGGGACTAATGATGATTTAATGAAAGGCACAACAAGACGTACAGGCAGGCAGGAGAAGAGTGATAAGTGCAGACAATAGAGATGTGTGAGGAAAGATGACATGGAGGAAACCGACATCTAACAGAAACTACTAACTAAATCCCAAAGCCCAAAGGATAAATAACTACAGAAGACATGATCCAGAATAACAAAACAAAGCCCTACAGATCATCACACAGAGTTAGCAACAGGTTAGTCAGCAACACGTGTTGGAGGATTTTTTTTTTCAGGTTCTGTCAAAAACATTCATGCACAAAGTTGCTTGTAATAGTTGTCATCCCTCATCTTGCTCCTAGCTTCTGTGATTGTTTCCTGGTCCCCCAGAGAGCTGACAGGATGGGATGAGATCTCACTGTGGGAATATTCTACTGATATGAAGAACTGGGAGATAAACAGGGTAGAAATAATCCGGTTAGCCCTAATTGGCATGGCTAGAATCAAAGCATCTGAGAAGGAAGTGGTTTGAATCCTCCCAAAGCCTTAATTACTATGTCGTAGGTGTGTTTGCAAAAAGCTCTTTACAAAAAAGCTAGAAGAAAGCAAAAGAGGATTACAGGTGGGAAATGAGAAGATAAACTTTTTATTGCATTTTGAATTTGGACAGTAATTTGTGTACAAACATTCATACAAATGTTAGAAAAAAAACAGATACCCCCTTTTTAGGTTGCTCAGTCAGTTGTTTGACTTTATGGCAAAAAAAATCACAGATATGAGAAAAACTTGTTATATTTAAGAGGCTGACCATTACAGTTTTGTTAAACACACCCCCAACATATAGTGCGGTAATGAAGAGGCAACATAATTAGAACCGAGGAGCAGCGGCTCTCTATGGAGCTCCTCTGGATGATGGAGATGGAGATGTTCAATTTAGCTGTTTGCATCTAGAGTCTGCTTCTTTTAGTCGGGTTCCGTGTTTCATTGCTGTAGGTCGCGTTTGGAACATGGACAGCCCGTTAATTAGAGATTTATCCATCTTTGGACCCTATCACTAGTTAGCGAGAAGAAAATATACCCGCACCCCTCAGAAGAATCGTCATATTAATGTGGAGAAAAGGTTTGAGTGCACTTCTGTTGTGTGGAGCCTTAGCTTCTGGTAGGGCTTCCCATGACAGTTTGGCAGCAGGAGAATGGTCAGCCATCTTGATGAACGGCGAACCATGACTAGGAGAATGCTAGCAGGACATTAAATCAACTTTGGAAATGTCATGTTTGCCTTAAGATGTCGGGCCCACATGCAGAAACACACTCGGTGACCACAGGTAAGTTTTAAAGGATTTATTTTTTACACAGGCGAGATGCTAGGCGGCGGAGCTAATCTGCGGACTGGAGGAAGCTCGGGCAGGAACTCGGGCGGCGGGAACCGGAGGTAAGGGAAGACAATTAATTCACGGAGGGGAAAGCCTAAAGTAAAGTAACTGGGGGAACGTAAGCTTACCACGAGGTGCAATAACCCGACCGGGGAGGACGGCAGTGTGGACTCAGCTGGATGTTGGTCGTAGGTGTCTGGGCAGCTGGGGAGCGAGGCGAGAGGTCCGAGCAGCACCGGAGAGTCCAGGAATCCAGGACAGCGGATGGAACCAGGGAGTCGTCGGGAGTGCGTTACGTCCGAGAAGCGAGGCTCCACTCAAGAGGAACGGGAGAATCCCAAGAGACGACACGAGGAGGATTGAGGAGCTCGAGGATGGACGAAGGAGCACGAGGAGGTACCTGGGAGACACAAAGGGCGGCGGTTAGCGTGGGAGCTAAATCTAGTTGCGAGAGGTCGAAGCTGGTAGGCATACCACAACGGTAACACTCTGGCATCCACCCGCTGTCCGAGTGCAGATCTTATAGTGCAGCTCCGGTGCTGCTGACGAGCTGCAGGTGCGCCTACTCCGCCCACCAGCTAACCGCGAACACCTGTGGACAGAGCAGAGACGGCAACAGGCTGCACGGGCCTGCCAGCTGAGTCCTGACAGGAAATATTTGACTGATTATAATAATTTTTTTATGTGTTTTATTGAGCCTGGTGGGATTGCTTTACTAAAACACAGACAGTAGTACAGGAGCAATATAGTGAGATTTAATATGAGCAAAGAACCAAAACTGACTGGAAGGCACAAGAGGAACGAGACATGGAACTGGGCAGGATAAAACAAAGAACAATAGGAACTACGCAGCTTAAAACCGAAGAGCGGTGGACAATCTCTTTGAAACCAGAGGGTCTAATCAGAGGAGCAGGGAGAAAAAGGAAGACGACCAATAAACACAGAGAACACAGGAGAAGCTGAACCAACGCACAACAGGAACTACAAAAGGACGGAGAAAAAGACCAACCGTAACATAATAGTCACAACCAAAGTATACAGAGAACAGAACACAACAAATCACTGAGCATCACCATGAACAAAGTAAATAACTAATATGGAAAGAGCTTACTAACAATAATAAATAACCTGGAGATGATCAGAAAAGCAATATATAAAAAGCAAAAGCAAAAAAAAAAAAATTATAAGCAAAATATAAGCACACGGGGATCATGACGGCTCATGTGGTAGAATGTGTCCAACACCACTAAAAACGTAATCTTATAATATTTTTGAACTAGAAAAAATATTTTTTTATGCTTATATCCTCATTGTTTATTAGATATGTGTTGTGAGATGAGCAGTTGTGGCTGAATATTTACACAGCAACAAGTTCTTGGTGTCAGAAATGTGACAAGGCAACAAGACGTAGTGTAGTTACTCTTCAAAATAAATGACAAACCACCAGTTTGGTCAAATTAAGTCACTATTAAGATTTTGGATTTGTGAGACATTTTTTGAGCCAGTTTAACTACAGGTATTCAGGTATCCTTTATGCTGAAAGGAAAGGAGGGGGCCGGAGGCACGGTTTATCACAGATGTCGTTTGGTACCACCTAGTGGTGAAATATTGCTTATTGCTCCTTTAAAGGAGAAGAAGAAATCACTAAATAAATTGTGCCTCACCAACATGGTTCAATGATAACTGTTTGTTACCCAAAGGGAATCTGATTTGCAGCATTTTCACTCATCAAACAACACAAACATTATGTTACAAAACAAACAAAGCAAAAACAAAACAGACAAAAAAATTATTAGTTAGCATCAACAAAGTGCAATCTACAACAGTATTGGCAACAACACTTGCGGTTTTATTTTATTAAATGTGACATTAGCGGCAGATCTAAAAGAAACTGAGTGTCACTTGGTCTTTTCTGTCGGCACTTTATACTGATGACCTGATGGAAGCAGCTGGAGTCACCTTCCTCAGCCTCTGCCTGTTGTAAAAGTCCTCAAGCTGGACCTAAATTCTGATCCTAAATGTTGTTGCCAGGAAATAAACCCAGACTTTTGTTTTTGCAATTAGCAATTGCAAAAACAAAAGCGTGTTGCTCGCACACCCACTATCTAGTACCCCCCTGGACAACTGCCCACATTATCCATATCCAAAACCAACCACTGCAATCAGGATTAAAAGATATTTAGTATGTCTACAGATTGTGTCATTTCAGATCATGTAAAATAATTTCCGTCAACTCCACAAGTAAGGCAAACACTTAATCTCAATGTCAAAGTGTCAGCTTGCTCTTCAGTTAATAACGTTACTCTAGACCAGCACATGCAGCTACCAGGGAGGCCTTATGAAAACAGCCTACCACTTTTACTGCATCGCATGAATGTATCATCAGGGCAGTTTAAACTGTGTTTATTATAGTAAAACACTCCTGGAATAAATAATACTTGAAGTAACATGTAATCTCTTTGATTTGTTTTGTGGAGCTAAAGTCCATTATGCCAAATCAAATATAGTTTCCCAACAACTGATACTTTGTGGAACCTCCCTGCATATTGAGACTTCCAGCTTTCCTGAAAGTATTTTTTTTCTGTTGTATTTGTTCTCCAACATCAATTCTCTTCCGCTTGAGGAGCTAATAACTTGCACATAAAGACGAAAAGGGATGAGTAGAATGTGTCAGGGACACGTTCACAAAAAAAATCTATTCACATTTATTCTATTGTCTTGACTAAATTCCGCCTTTACGTGGAACATTTATCAAACTCTGACACACAGCCTTCTTTCTGAGGAGGCTGAAAGTGTTTTATGTCGACTAGTTCTCATTGGAGGTTGAGAGGATTTATAATGTCTGACCTGTGGTAAGATTCTTAGAGCTTCTTAGGGATATGTAAAATTTAAGGCCATTTGCAAAATGTGTTATTTATTCATGGCAGGGCGGCGATGTGACTGCATGAAATGCAGGAAAAGGTGATGGAAACTTGACCAGAAATGTTTCCCCCCAGGCTATTCCATATCATATACTCTATTTTTTTCTCCCTTCATAATGATTTCTATGCATATTATTAGAGTTAAAACCAGCAAATAGACAGCACCAGAACACTCCTTTGTCTCAGACCAACTCACTTCGAAGGCTGTGTTTGTTCAGCAGGCAGAACTGCAGCATGTTCTTGCAGTAACTGAAAAGTGGATGGTGTCAAGACTTCTTGCTGTCATTTGACTGCCTCCCACTCTTAGCAGAGTGCTCTCGCTGGATAAAAGAGCATCCCTTCCCACAAACGAAAACGTAGAAAACGATCCGCCGTACGGAGCTGTTTGGATTTTAAGTGATTCGATCGTCTTCCTGTGCATGTCAGGTGATGTCGGGCATCCTTTTCCTGAGTACAGTAGGCTATTTGCATTAAGGGCACACTTTAATTGTTTATACTGAAGAAAAGTAATTTAAATTTGTATTCCTTCCAGTGTCTCGATGTCAACAAAACTATGTAACACTAAAGAATAAAATATGAAACACAGTAAATGGCAATAAAATGTGTACAGCTAGATTATAAACATGTGATAACACTGCCTCATTTCTTCACAGCACACACACACCGAGGTGTAGCATTCCTTTGAGGTGTGGGTCCTGATTGACGTAACGTCACAAAGGTAATGCAGATTTTTCAGAGGCACAAACATGATGCAACATCTTGAAGGTGCACTGTTGGGTCAGCTCTGGGGAATATTAACTATGGCAACAAGGAAGTTTGGGATGATTAGAGTTTGTGATGTGGCGCATTGTCCTCCCAGAAGTACGCACCTGAACCTGAACTGTTTCCTTCGTTCTATCTCGCTCCCATGGCACAGACTGTGTTGTGTCCTGTCCCTTATATCTGTTTCCTTCTCCGAAAGCCAAGTTTCCAATTGTTTCTCAATCCTGATGCAAAAGATGTTTTCAACAGGGACATTTACTTTGGTGAGTCTGTCCTCTTCTCCTGTGTTTACTTTCATGAAGCTGAGGAAAGGGGGCTCACTCTGCCCTTTTTCTGTGTTACAATACTGCAGCCACAAAACAACAATCTATTATTTTCCAACAATAAGCACTCATGCAGCGGTCACCAACCTTTTTGAAACTGAGAGCTACTGCATTGGTGTTGTGTCATATAAAGAGCTACCACTACTGACCTTTGAACTAGAAGGGTCAGAGTTCAACTTAACTTTATGTAAAATAAACACACTTTGTTATAGCTTTTGCCATTTTAAATCTATATAAATACAAGTTTGAATAAACAGGAAGAGTAACAGAATAAAATACAATTTAGATGAAGCTTACTCATGGATTGTGCTTTTTTTTTATAATAGGCTTGTGGTCAGTACATACAGTCCTCGGGGCCAATTTGGTGAGCCCTGCACTCATGCTTCATGTTATCTTCAGATTTTCTTTTTGGAAGGGGGTGTGGGGGCAAATCTCCAAAGGCTCTTTTCGTCAGAAAGGCATTAACTTTACTCTTTAAATTATGTATCCACTTTAACGATGGAAAGATAGGTTCAAACTAATTTTCGTATCATATATTATAGAGAAAGAAAACCAAACAATCTTGAAAATATGACGCATAAATTATTGTTGTTTTTTTCTTCTCATACTATCAACCAATCACAGCCCTTAAAAGACAGTGCCACACCTAGCAACGGGGTCAGCCACTCCTCCCTAAGATAAACATTTCTTTTAGAAACTTTCTGAGTACGGGCACCGGTTTAAAATCAAGCGATATAATGAAGCAATCCCGAGCGCACGGAGAGGAGTGAAAGCTTTCTCTGTGCCGACGTGTCATGTTCTGTGGCGGACGCTCTCCATTAATCACTGCTAAAGCATTCATCCATCAAACATTTAGGGCCAGGAAAAAACCGGAGCGTGTTTTCTGAAAGCCTCCACCAGCAGGAAATGCTCTTCAAATTAAAAAGGACAGACTTAACCATGGGACACGGAGGTGTCTCATGTGTGTCAAATGTCAAAGAAAAGAGCAGAGAGAGCCTTTTAATTGATTCCCTGGCAATCACACGGTTGTTCAAACACTCCACAACCACAGTGCATTACTGCAGTGTGACAGTGATGACACGTTTTTAATTCAAAGGAGCTACCTACGTAAAGAGACGGCGCAGGACGAGCGCCTTTGAATGTTAATATTGTAGATACACACAGAGCTTTCAAGAGCCGTTGTAGTGTCTCAGCGTGAGACTCTCCTGCTCCCAGGGTGGGCCTCCCAAGAGCACGCGTCAAACAAACTTTGAAGTTTTTCAGCGATCTGGTAAAAGCAGCGGTTTGTAGCCCAGCAATACTGCTGCAACCCGCTGCCTAAAACCTAAGAGAGAGAAGAAAAAGACTACAAAAATCACACTGGGCAGGATGAGAGAGAAGGGCATGGGGTGGGAAACAGTAAAGATATGTTGTCCCAGGTTGTATTTGCGCTTTAGTTTTAGGCGAATGTAGGCCATTTGATTGTGTTTAAAACCCAGGTATTTTGCTTTGTCTCTCCACGAGCGAGACACAGCCTCCCATTCCAAGTGGACTTGAGGGAATTGGTGTGTTCCAGATTATTGTTCTGCTGCACAACCCACAAAGTTAGCTGGAGGGGGTTAAACAGGTTGGTCAAAAGGCTCGGGTGCGGGTTACACGCCTTGTACAGTGCAGCTTCTCTCACGAGAACAGATGTTCATGTGGTCCTTTCTGTTTTTATCCCTTATAAATGATTAAAAAACAGCAATATTTTCATTTTTTAGGGCAAAACTCATTATCTATGTGCATAAATAACCTCCTCAAAATGCCCCTCTGTTTTCTCGTGTTTCTGTTATGTTCCACCAGTCAAATCACCGTAAGTTGGTGGGTTGATTTTATGCTACAATTCACTTTAACTTTCTCCTTTCTAGTGTCTCACTTTTCCCTTTTTTTTCTCAGAAAATTCAGGTGCTTGAACCGAGGGCCACTGCGGAGTCCGGCCAAACAAAGATATATTGTGCAGAATTTTTAGCAGCGCCACGAGGCCTTGGTAACCGGGTCCAGACTCCCACTGTGGCTGATGTGAGTGTACACACTGATTTTAATAACTTGGGTTGCTTGCACTGCCCACAATGTGCTCAGTGAGCCGGTGTGAATGTTCTGGGTTCTTTTGTGACTTTCTGGATGATTAGATATTGTATTCTTGAAGTCATTTTGTTGGTCCAGACACACACAGGAACTCTTACCCCACCAGTAGATGTCAAAAATGTTTTTGTCATCTGTTCTTGTTTAGATCAGGGCATGGTTTGTAGATCTTTGAGATGTTCTAACCTGCTTCTTGTTTTCATACAGGTTCTATAAGAGACTTCTAGAATCTGGAAATAATCGCGCTTGGGTTTGGAAAATGTGAAAGGGTGATAATCACAGTTAATTAAGGATTTTCTCTGGTAGGGGGGCCTTTTTTATATGGGGCCAGGCTGGATTGGATAGTGTGTTTTCGTTAATAAATGAAATCATCATTTGAAGATAGCATTTTGTATTTGGTTATCTTTTGCTAACATTAACATCTCATTTATCTGAAACATTAAAGTGTGACAGCAAGGGCAAAAACAATGGTGTGAACCTGTAGCTTTATTCATTCATTGTAAATGAACAGGGTAAAATTTCATACCCGTGTTTTGTCATTATTATGACAAAATTATGTGTTTTTGTAGATTTTGTAAGATATAATTATATTATTTTAAGCTGATACATTTTTTCCTGTCAATGCATTTTATCTCAATACAAATCTGTTAAAGAGATACATCTTTCACTGCCTTCTAAAATCTGTAGCATCAGTTGTTTATTTACTGTACAGCCTAACATGCAAGGCAAATTTATTTATATAGCACATTTCAATACAAAGACAATGCAGAGTGCTTTACGTGAATAAAATATGGCAAAACAAAACAGCAAGTTGGACTACAAAGTTGAACTAATGATGTTTCAGTAAAACAGTTTAACTAGAGCAGTCGAAGGTAATCCTAAACAAATGTTTTTAATCTTGATTTAAATGAACTCAGGCTTTCAAGACTTTTACATTTCTACAAGTATTTAGTGCAATCTGCTTTGTGAATCCGGTGGAAAGCACTTTAAAAAAAATTTATATACAATATAAAGTGGCAAAATGGAGATTGCACTCAAACTTCATTCCCCCTGAGTGAATTGGTGAACTGGGGTGGATTCCCTACAGAAAGAAAGATCCTGTGGCATTTTTTCAGCAAAAGACTGGCACATTCAGACAGAAAACATGAAGAGCCAGATGGGAAACAAAATACAAACAATAGGAGACAAAAAAGACCGGAAATTTCAGAAAAGTATTGCCAGACAATCGGACATCTGTTATTTATAACTTTTAACAAAAAGAAGCTTAGCTTGAAAACAAATCAGCGACTCTTTTTTTCTTTCTCTTGTTTATCACTGACATATACTGCATTTCCTGCTCCCACTCATGTTATGCAGTAGTTAAAAAACTATAAGCCAGGCAATCGGTGGTCATCTCATCCATATATGCCAGATGTGGGAGTTTGCAGTGTATTATCTGCCATAGCTTATGATACAAAGGTTTCAAATACAGGAAAACACAAAATAAAGACAGATGAAAAACTAAATAATAATAAAAAAAACTTTAATCGCATATGCAGAGCGAGAATGGCAAACAAAATCTAAACAGAAACTGAAATCTGACCAGCACAGAGGACCTAAAGAACAGGAATTGTCGGAATGAACATTGATCTGTTGATAAATAAAGAAAGCAGAGGAAATAGGTTCTTAGAAATGAAACATGGGTTTCACAAAAAACGTGAGTGACAGGAACACAGAGTAAAAACAAACTTGATTTAAAAGTGGAGCATCCTCTACATAATGAAACGGGAAGTTAACTAGAAAATAGAAGATGGAAGTAAGGCAAACAGCAACAGTAAACCGCAGCCAGCAGATGAGTGACGGGAACACGGAGCATATACACGGAAACACAATCACAGAGCCAGACATTTACCCCAGCAGTTTGTTGTTCTTGTTGTTCGGCTACTTATGACTTGTTAGTATCTTACTAGCAGTATGTTGTAGTCTCGGTTTCATCGCTTTTGAAATTGATACTTCATGTACGTTTTTTTTTTTTTCCTTTTGGTCACACCTACATACAGCACCCATCCATGCAATAATGAATTTGCAGTTGTTATTGAAAGAAAAATGAATCATCCTGAGTATAATCAGGAGATGACATATTTACATCACCATTTTGAATATATTATTTTTATATTATTCAAAAAATAAAACATAACCAGAAGTTTCACAGTAAACATTTCCATATTTACTGTGGTGCATGACAGATTGAAAACTCAAAAGGTTGTTTTGTAATACTCCATTCATACCTCCTGTTATGTGCTGCAAATCTCACTCTCCCTTGCTGCCTGAAAAAGTCCAGAAGCTGTAATATATATATATATATATATATATATATATATATATATATATATATATATATATTTAAACAGCTTCGCACTTCAATCAAGAACATTTCACAACAATCACAAAATATACCTTTCAGTCTTCATACTGTACCTCAGAAACAGCTTCTGTATAAAAGAGTGTTGCTGTTAGCTTGACCTGATAGTGCTTGGGTGGGTTTACTGATCATAAAAACAATTGAAATTTTGAGTTTGCAACTGACCAGTCCCTGGTCAGAGCTGATTGAACTAAAAACTGGTTGAGTTCAATGACCAGCCGATTTCTCTGGGCTTTCTGCTCCAGGTCAAAAGAAAGCCAAGAATCACAGATTTTCAAACCATAATTGCGATCCAAAGTACCATCTTGTGGACACCCCACCCAAAAAATGAAGAAGAATGTACTCGAAGAGAGAAAAAAGTTGTATTATGTTGATGAGATATGGCGTTTCATTGTATAGCATCATTTAACACATTAATTTCTATCTAGTTATCATGACATTTAGATTCAAACCTGTTTGGCCTGGAATGACTACATAACATCCAGTACAACAGAGGTAACTATCAGTAAACAGAGTCAACCTGTCAGCAATTCTACCTCAGTACAAACCAGCTGTTCTGCTCCGTTGTTAGACATTTGTTAAAGCAGTGGTTCCCAACCCTGGTCCTCAAGTACCTCTCTGCTTCATGTTTTTGATGTGTCTCTGTTTTAGCTCACCTGATTTCAATGACTGCACGAACTCCTCTGCAGCAGCAACTATAAACACAGGTTAAGCAGCGTTTTAATCATCCATTCATTCATTTAAGTCAGGTGTTTGGCAGCTAGAAGACATCTAAAACCATGTATGGATACAGGGCATGCATACAGGGTAAATGGAATGCACCCCTACTTTGGCTCAAGCCTACACCCAGTAGAACACGTGACACTGAAATCCTCGGCGAAACTAATATAGGAAAGATTGTCTACCTTCCCTGAACGAACATCATAAATGTAATATGCATACGTTTCGCTAGAGATGTCATCAGAATGCATATAACTGCAGGTGTTTTGCTTAAATGGTTACTTTTCCACATATAGTACGAGCAAAAGCAGCCATGCTCTTTTTTTTCGCTGGGGGAAACTTAATAGTCACGTGACCTGGCTGCAAGCCAATGTAAATGAATAGGCGAAATAAAACGTTGGACTGTAACGTGTTGAGGAGCCAAATTGTGATAATACTACGTTTCCCCCTGTGGACCAACATGGATATTACATGTTTTTCAGTGAGACCTGGTTGTTCAAAACATGCAAGACGAGTATTTGAGGACCATGGTTGTGAGCCAAGGTGCGTTCACATCGAACGCAAATAGCGCCACAATGTCACCACTTTTGCTTGCTGTTGACCGCCTGACATTATCGCCGGCCCTTCGCACAGCAGGCGAGAGCAATTGCTAAGCGAGCGACTAGCCAAAAATACAGCATTTTTTTTTATTGGTTTTGATGTAATATTTTGATCTTAAATTTTGTCTTTTCATTATAAGTATTATTATTAACAGGAATAAAGGCTTTAAAACTTCCGTCTGTGAGTAATTAATCCATACAATGTGTTAAATAAACCTTAGTTAATTGGGTTACTGAGACTTTTTGATAATTTTCTAATTTATTGAATATGACTGTAGATTTGAAATTACTTTCAAACCAAGGAGCATTTTTGTGATAATAGGTAAAAGGAAAAAAAACTAGGGGGGGGAAGATAGCGTGTGGGTGTTTTTTTTTTTTTTAACAACTTCAAGTCTTTGAGATTGATGGCCTCCTTGCCTATCACCCTAATCTAAAGCTCCCAATGCAGATTTTTTTCTAAAGCATCACGACTTCTAGTGAGTAGAAACACGTTTGTAAAATTAATAGATTAATGATTAATTTAATCTTAAATCAAAAGGGATAGTAAACAATATGGTAAATAGAGGCCATTTCTGCAAGAGGATGTTTTAGAGGACTTTAGAAGACTTGAAAGGGTGTTGGAGGTTCGTCTTCCATTAGGACAGTGACCCTCAACATACAGCAAAATCTACAAATGAACATCCTAGATCATTGTGTATTCATATTTTAGAATGGTCCAGTCAAAGTCCAGACCTAAATCCATCTGAGAATCTGAGGCAACAATTGATAACTGATTTTTACAGACTCTGTCCCTCCGATATGAATGAGTTGGAGCTATGTTGCGAAGAAGAATGAGATAAAATTTTAGTTCCTTGATGTGTCCCAAAACACTTCAAGCTGTAGTTGAACTTAAATGATTTTACAAAATATCAAAAAAGTATCAAAGGTGGATCTGAAAACAAATACATGTCATCTCTTTCACTTTTTAATTGTAATGAAAATCCTTAAACATGTATCATTTTTCTTCCATTTCACATTATACAACTTTGTGTAGGTGTCTTACATATAGTCACAATAAAGTACATTAAAGTTGAGGGACATGGGATGTGTGTATTTTAGACACTATAGATGATTCTCCCTTTAATAAAGTATCTTCCTGTTAATAGTTTCACCAACCATAAACCTAAATGACACGGAAAGAGGGCATTTTAGTGTGTTTAGTTTACCAACAAGGCAAGGCTTAAGAAAGCGCCACACAATGCTAACAACAATAATAATAACAATGCTGGCCTCGTGTCATCCAGTGCAGAGGATCAACAGCAAAGAACTTCAGGAAGAAAATATACTTGAAGATCAAAAGTGATACAGGACATGCTATGCCTTGGCAGATGGAGGATGGGGACTAGAATCTCCTCTCCTCTCTCTCTCTCTCTCTCCCCTCCAATGCATTTGATGTTTTCCGATTATGACTTTCCATCAGAAAATTAGATTCCAAATTCCTCCTTGGAGACTGTGTTTGTCAGTTTTCCTTAGCTGTGATGTGGCTCTCCAACTCCTTCAAGTGCCTGCAAACACTTATTTCATTTATTTCCCCACAACATAACGTGCTCTAGCCTTCCCAATCAACCCGCACCCACACAAACCTGCGCACACGGCGTCCCAGCAAGTATGACAAAAAATGGACCAAGATTTGAAATAACATTTCCCAGTAGAGAGATGTTTTTTTTTTTCTCTCCTGGCAGATGGGAACTGATAAATCACTCTGTAAAAAAAAAAAAAAAAAAAAAAAGCTCCTGCGGTTCCTGCTGTCATGCGGTGCTGCTGCCAATTGGTCAGGGCGGCATTCAGGGTCACCAGAATCATTTCCCCACGTTGCACGTCTTCATCTAATCCCAACTGCACATCTACAAAACAGTAACATAGCAACAATGCAGTTCTATTAGCTGGTATTACATTCATAAATCATGAACGGGTCGTTGCTTTAAAGCTTTGGAACATTTTCCTCAAGGATGTAATGTGAGGCCATCTTGGCAGCTAAGGCAAGGTTTGTCTATAATTTTGGAAAGGCTCATGTGGGTTTTTCTCACTTGAGAGAATTTTTCTCATCTCGTCTTGTACACTAAAGATTTTACTGACAAACTGACCAGGGAAGCAAGACATGTTTGAAATATAGTGACTTGCAAGCGTCCCATTGAACCCACTGAACTGTCTCACTTATTGTAATGTCACCGCCACAAACTTCCGTGTCTTTTGTTGGGATTTTACCTGAGAGACCCATGAAATGTAGTGTGTTGCAATGTAGTGTGAAGTGGAAGGCCAGTGACACATTGTATCCTTCAGCTGACTCTTGTAGGACAGGGGTGTCAAACATACGGCCCGCGGGCCGGTTCTGGCCCGCCGAACAATTTAGTCCGGCCCGGTGGCTAAATGCATTATCATTATTAATTTTTTTAATTTATTTTTATTTTTTTTATCCAGTGTCCTGTCTGGCAATGTGGCAATAAGAATTGCTGTCTTAATGCCAAAAAGAGCTCATCAGATTTGACTTTCACGAGTGGAGCAGTACTGCTTTTGCCATAGTGCTCCGCTTGATTTATGAATGTGAATAGTTTTATTATGATTCATGCGGGGAATATCTCAAATGATATGGACACTACAATGGGACAGTAGGAGATGAAAAGAAGTACAAGAAGAACAAAATAAAATGTGAAAGAAAGAGGAGATAAAAGGAAGAAAATGATAAAACAATTATTGAAAAAAAACATGTACTTCGTTTAATTGAAAATCTGCAGTTCCTATATTCTCCACGAGGGGCGCTGTGTTTTAATCAGCAGATGGCAGCACTGAGCTTCAGATGTGGAAAATTGATTTTAAATCATTTATTAATTTTTATCTGTTTGATGTATTTTGTCATGCAGGACAGTGTTTTTAAGTTCCAAAAAATGTGAATAAATGTTTTTCAACATTGTACAATCACTGTGATCAGTTCTTATGCATGATGCACTTAAGTAAATGTTTAACTGAGCAAAAGTATTGTTGAAATTGCACATACTTTTCTTAAAAACACTGAGGGTATTCATAATATATTGTGTAAAAGTGAAATTCATTTAATATAAAAATCAACAAAAAGTCCACTTTTATTGGTTCTATTTCATCTTGCAATGAGTTTACTCGTGTGGCCCTCTTGAGATCAGATTAAGCTGTACGCCGCCCCTAAACCAAAATGAGTTTGACACCCCTGATGTAGGAGCTGATCATCAGCTGCCATTGTGCTCCTCATGGAAGGCTTCCACGCCTCGTTCTTCCCTCCTAGTCCCTCTCTGAAGACCCATCTGATCACCTCCCCACTTCTCCGACTGCCGATCACTCACCTGGTCAACCACTTAGCTGCCTTTAATGATTTTAATGACCTCCTATATGTGATATGTGTTGATTACGATTGTTTAATTATTGTGGGAGATTTCAACTTTCACGTTGACTACCTTGAAGAAACAGGTGCAATAGAACTGTGTGACACGCTCCGAAAATTTGGTTTAACTCCAACACACAGAGACATATTTTAGACCTGATCACTAAGGGTCTAAACAGTTCCAAGGTGAATGTAACTGATGTTGCCCTATCTGACCACTTTTCTGTTGTCATTGAAAGCATCATTTCCAATGACTCAGTCAACCAAAGAAACATCATAAGAAAGCACATATTTAGGGACACTGAAACCCTTAAGCAAGCTTACTCTTCGACTTCCACTTTGCCCTGTAACTCGTAACTTTCAGTCTAGAGTTTCAGACATCATTGACTGCATCGCTTCATTTAAAGTGAAGGTTGGTTCTGGGAAGAAATATTCTCCATGGAGAAGTGCTCCACTCGTTAGAAGAGAAAAAAGGGAGAGTCAAAAAGCTGAACGCAGGTAGAGAAAGACCAGACTCCAGGTTCACTATGACATCTATAAAGAGAGACTTTATACATATATCTCTAACCTAAATCTAAAAAATGCAAGAGACTCTTTCTTCTCTGAGATCCACAACAAAAACAGTAATAGTGCCTGTGCCTTGTTTGCCACGGTTGACAGCTTAACAAATCCTCCTGTGCCCATGGCATCTGAACTCCACTCCACCAGGGCCTACAATGAATTTGCAAACTTCTTTCCAAATCCAAAAGATTAGCGGTGCAGTCTGTACACCCATGTCAGGTTCAGTCCCAAAGCTGTCTCCAGCTGATTTTGACAAAATGTCTCAATTCAGCCAAAAGCTTAGAGCAGATCACTCAGCAGCTAAGTTCCTCCTCCTGCTGCCTTGATGTTCTCCCCACAGCTTTCTGTAAGAAAGTTTTGCCTGTCATAGCGTCTGATTTGACTCAGATAATAAACACGTCCCTTCTGTCAGGTGTTTTCCCCCAGTCCCTAAAAACAGCATGTATCAAGCCACTGCTGAAAAAGAACCATTTGGACAAGCCACAACTACAGACCCGTTTCCAACCTCCCCTTTATCAGTAAGATTATTGAAAAAGCTGAGTTTCAACAATTAATCACCTTCTTAATGACGACCAGCCGCTTTGACGTTTTCCAGTCAGGTTTCTGTGCTCACCACAGTACAGAGACCGCCCTTATCAAGGTGTTTAATGACATCCATATAAATACAGACTGTGGAAGAACCACCGTGCTGGTTCTATTGGACCTCAGTGCAGCATTCGGGAGTGGGGACTTGTGACCTTTGGGGTCTCAATCCCAAAATTGAAGATCTGTGATGTAGATAATGTTTCATTACTGAACAAAGTTATTTTTTTTTTTGTAACACTAGTGGCTAATATTTCACAAAGTAGTGTGACAGTAAAGGGGGTTGAGAGAGGGGGGAAGACATGCGGGACAGGACCACAGGACCGAATCAAACCCGGGTCAGCCGTGTCGAGGACTAAGGCCTCCCTACATTGATCTTGCACTCTACCCCTGCGCCACCCAAATAGATAGAACCTTTATAGTTACATTTCAATCATTTTCTAAAATATTGAATGGATCTGTACGTTCTTTTCTCATCTTCAACATCAAGAATTGTTCCTGACAAAGTGTCAGGGGAAGGAAGAAAGAAATATTTGATGTACGGTCAATTTATTACTTTCAAAGAACTGAAGAAAAACAAGGTAAGTTGGATGAAGCAAAAAAAAAAACAAAAAAAAAATCCATTCTGGGAAAACACTCAAAAGTCATCTGGTCAATTATTCCAGAGGTCGATACTGATGTGCATTTAGAAAGCATAGAGAATAACAGCAATGCTTTATGTGCTGAATAAAGAAGGGCAAACACATTCAAGTTGGGCAGCATTCGAAAGTTAAGGATTTGTTGAGAAGGGAGATTGTAAGGATTCCCGTCCCCCCGGAGAGTAGTCCAACAAAGTGGTAATCCTTTTGTATTGTGAGATGTGATATTGTATCTTGCTAAGTGACCTTGGTTCTATGTGAGAAGGATATAGCCAGAGAGTTGCACACGTCCTGCTGGGAGATATTGCTGCTTGGCTCCAGGAAACTGCAGCTGAAGCCCAGCATGGATCGCACTCTCACTGTTAAAAAGAAATAACATTCTTTTCACTCTCTTGTTGTGCTGGGCTGCTGAATGCAGAACCGATCAGATCATCTCTTCCATTAAAATCAGCAGAAAAGAGAAATTTCCCACTGCAAATCTTTTTTCTCACAGCTGAAGCTGGCCAGATTTTTAGACACTAAGGAGATATCCGCATCTAATGCCAGTCATGTTATCACAAGCGGACGATAAAATTAATTAACTTTTACTTCATCCCAGTCTAGCACACACTGTAGCAAAATCAGACATTCAGCAATTGCAGACAAAGTGCATTTTATCTTATGTGGTTATCCAAGATAGACATGCAGTTTTTCTCTATCCTAATCATACAGTGCATCCATGCTCCAACTTCTATGGTTCACTTTCACCTGTGTAAGATAGTATAGAGAATTATAGAAGTACAGTTGAAAGCCATGGACGGACGGACGGACGGACGGATTTCATAGCTTTGTAAATTTCTGATTGGTTACAACGTTTGGGTGTTGGCGCATCAACTGGAGATCTGTTTCCTTGTGATCATCGTGAAACAACTCAAAAGAACTCGGCCAAGCAACGTCAAAAGCCAGATTATAGTTTGTAAATGCATGCATAGACGATCTTAGTTTTTAGAGACATATCTAAAGTTGAGGTGAATTTTAAGACATTAACCCGGAAGATAAGGCACAACGACTATTTGCGTACCATCAAATTAGTTATAAGGAGGTTCAATGATGACAGAGTCGGTGTTTTGGATTGCCCATCAACAGGCCGTGATCTCAGTCCCATTGAAAATTTAGGGGCAGAGCTGAAAAGGTGTTTGTGTGAGCAAGGTGGCCTAAAATTCTGACTCAGTTACAGCAGATCTCTTTGGAATAAGGGGACAAAATTAAAGTAATATATTGTGAGGAGCTTATGGAAGGATATCCAATAGATCTGACCAAAGATGCACCTTTTGAAAAGCAATCACACTAAATGTACGTATGTATGTACAAAAGCCTGATTTAATCTTTCAGAGTGAGGGGAAAAGAGGCTATTTGTCTTTTAATAAAGTGTATATATATATATATATATATATATATATATATATATATATATATATATATATATATATATATATATATATATATATGGTTTCAAATGTAACAGATAATCATTGAGGGCAAAAACAAACTGATTATAAAGAATACAGTAGAATTGATTAACAACAACTACACGTATAAAATGAAGCTTTTGTAAAAAAAAAAAAAAAAATGAAAATAAAAATGCAAATGTTGTCAAAGTCAGAGACCACAAAATCTATCTTCTATTCATTGTTAATTGAACTTGTCTGGACTAACACTGGAGAGGAATTGTTATAGCCTGCAGTATTGATTGACCTGTTGTGGGCTTTCAGGGGAACTGTGGCAATGCTGCAGAAAGAGCACAAATTCCATCCTGATATCCTTTTTTGTAATTATAAACTGACATTGCCTCCTCCTACATAAAAAATGCATGACTCAAGGACAAAGTTATGCTACTGAAAGTAAAACTGGCAAGGCTGTCAATCCACCAATAAACCAATAAGCTCTATAGCAAGTTTGCCATGTACTGGGTGCACATAGACTTGAGTTGTGACAGGTTCAAAACTTAGCAAATACAAGTTCATACCCCATCTATTGTGTATCTACTTTGAATTTTAAAGTTGACGGTACGGAGCCTGCAGGATATGCAATGTGAAAACCTGCTAAAGGCCCTGTTATGTTCAACTTCAAATATACAGAAGTATAGGGATGGAGTGTTCTGTTGTCTTTGTGTTTATTGTGTATTTCTTAGTCCATCGTCAGGGAACTTGTGGCTCGAAACAGAACAATACAACCAGTAATTGTAGGGGATCATGTGGAACAGTATAGCGCCGATCAGCAGAAAGAACAAAGAATAACAGAGATGTTCAAACTTCTCCATCCACATGCCACAATGTCTTCAATGGCCGGACATACCACCTCCATCTGGTGTAATGCTTCTTTTTCCTAACAACCATCGCAACTTAATAAAGACACTGGAAACATGAGATCAGTGACTCCTAACTACATTAAAATTGGGTAGACCTATTCACGTGTATTAAGGGAGTCTTTAACTAGCCTCGTGAGACCATCCTGATCTCGCGAGCTTTCAAGGTTTCACTCGCAGATCAGTCTGGCTACTTTCTGTTAAAGAAAGTTTGGAGCCATTCACCAAACGAACGTCCAATCAGCGTTGGCTTTGAGGCGGGTTGAGGTGTGACGCAACGAGAAGCGCGACAGTTCAGTCTAAAGAACATGGCGGTTTCAGCCGATGAAACTAGCGTTAGCGTGGCTATCGAGCAAGTTTTATTGGAATTACAGAGTATTTCTTTGCTGAGCTAACGAGCCTTTACCTGCAGCAGCAAAAGTAGCTTGGCTTGTGGTTGTGTTTTCGTCGTCGCTCGTAACAGAGCGACGATGAATCTGATTGGTTTATTTGGCCCGTCTATCACCAACATAGGCCAATCAGCTAACCAGTATTTTCGCCCCTTCCCAAAATTACTTCAACGGAAGGTTTCCAGATGGATATGCGGAGCAAATCAATCTGGCGGAGTCAGGTAAGTCTTTAACCGCAGTTGCTAGTATATTTTGTTCATGTTGAAGAATTCTGTAGCAGTGGAATCAATGAATCAATAATAACTGGAGATCAACTCACCTAGACATGCTGAATACTTGAAGTGGCTCCAAACTAGAGAGCATTTCAGCTGTTAGTGACTCAGCTAATAATTATTTTATCTGTTTGGGGGCAGTTATACACTGTGTATCGATCACTGAACTTTAAAACCTGTTAAGCCCTGAGGGTTTACATACCTGATATAAATCAAGTAAATGAGAATATATTAGCGCAGCCATTACCCTGTGGCAGAGGACGGACCAAGTCACTGTTTTGCAATTCCCAAGTAAGTCTCAAGTCTTCATACTCAAGTCCGAGTCAGGTGTCAAGTCAAGACAGGTATTTCTCAAGTCAAGTCCCAAGTCTTGAATTTCTAATTTCAAGATGTAAATAATAGAGTATGTGTTCTTTTTAAATCAGTATTTATCTTAAAACGTGATGAAACCAGTGCAACTGACCTTACAAAACTGTAAAATTAAACTTTGCTTCAAGAAATATTTTTCCAGAATATTATGTGAAAAATGTAACAGCAGAACTTCATATTCATAATTATTACATGCTTGGCAGTCAGGTTGTTTGTAACTCATTTAGTGCACCACCAAATGATGCGCCATCTAGTGGTGATTTTCACACTGGGGCACCATCTAGTATGATGTGCCAGTGCATATAGCATATTTTGCGATATTCAGACCCAAATGAAGGTAAACGAAAATCACTATTTTCTCAGAAATTTAAAGTTTTTCACGTTTTTCTCAGTTTGTGCTCTGCTTACCTGTTCCTACTTTTGCTGTGGCGGGTCACATAGTTTTACTCAGGTAAAAGTAAAAAGTAGTCAGTCAAAAAATTACTCAAGTAAGAGTAAAAAAGTATTCAGTAAGAAGGCTACTCAAGTACTGAGTAACTAATCATAACGTTATGTGCAAATTGTTGTATTTTAAAGACAAAAATTACAAAATTTACAAAGAGTAACATAATTACAAAACAACAAATTCAGGCAGAAAAAAAAACGTTTTCTAAATCATTGTTTTCCAACATTAAACTTGAAAGCAATAATTACAGCAGTTAATGTAAATACAGTATTTTAGCACAGTACAAAGTACTTCCAATGACAATACCCACTGTATGTTTATTTGACCTCCAAATGGCTCAAATGAGCTCAACAGATAGAAAATAACAAATATAATAAAGCTTGTGTACAAATAAGAAGTCTCACTTTAACATAAACTCTAGGTTTTTGTCTCTCTGGTCCATTTTAGGTTAAAACAACTATGTTCTTTATTTGTGAAGTTACTCGCAGCAGGTAGAGTACTCAGAAGTTTTATTCAAGTAAGAGCAGTGATGCTTGAGCAATAATGTGACTCAAGTAAAAAGTTCAGTGCAGTAAAACTACTCCTAAAAGTAATTTTTGTTCAAAAAGTTACTCAAGTAAATGTAACTAGTTACTACCCAGCTCTTATGATGGTAAAGATAGATGGTTTATTTCCTAAATTTTGCATATTTTCTTTGATGCAATTGTTAACGTTAAAGGAACTATAAGTAATATTAATAACAGCTAGTGGTTAAACTCGGATCAACACATACACAATGTCTTTCACGGAGACCCGGCATTTACCCAATAGACCTGCAGCTGTGAAACTTCACTGAATTTCTACTTCCACAGGATAGGTATTTGATGTTGTATTCGGTTCTATTTCTGGTCCGCTTCTCTTACTGGCTTCCATGTTAGCAGGCTGCTGCTCTTTTGCCAAAATGAAATATTAGATGCGGCGCCCTGTTTTAGGAACCCTGAGAACTCTCATATGATTGGCTCAGAAGCCAGGAAGTAGACAAAGGCAACATTTTGAACTGAAGTAGTTCTGGACTGTACCTCTAGATACTGCAAGGAGAAAAACTTGACTGACATTGTTGATGGAGAGGACCAATTGTTGATAGGGAAGGTTACTTCCATCCTGGGTGACAAATGAGAATGATTTCAGTTGATTATACAATAAATATCTACTTATAGATCTTTTTAATAAGTGTTGGTACCATTGTTTCCTTTGTTTATATAATTTGTAATTATTTTGCCCCCCATTTTGTTTCTAAATGGTCTGATCAACCAGTACTAAAATCCCCCTTTGTTTCATGTTGGTATGGCCAAGCTTTGTTCTGTTCATTTCATCTCTTGTAAGGACCCTGCCACTTTTCTCGATTTTATGTTGTTGTTTTTTTTCCTTTTTTTTGTGTAAGTAAAACCTGCCTTTTTTAGACTACTGTGTCATCATGCTCTTCTTTCTTTGTTCATCACATGGTTTGAATACAAGTGTGAACCATACTTTTCTGATTGTCATTTGTAAAAAAAAAAGCTCATTAAAACCATGTATGTAACTATTTACCTTTAATTTCAGATTATGCACAGTTTTCTGTTGCTCAGTGAAATAAAATCACAGTTCTGTACTATTGTTGATGTTTTTTTTTATTGCAACACGATAAAGTGTAAAAAAAAAATGTTCAAGAGGTACGAGTACATTTTGAGCCTTGAACACATGTCTATTTTTCACCATTCCATCTTTTTTATTCTTTTGACTAGATAGTTGAGAAAACGAGTTTGGTGTTGTCTCAATCAAAAATGCCTAAAGGGCAAAAATGAGTGGTTCTTCTCCTATGCCAGTTTCATCGTCCAGTATTGCGATCAAGACACTTCTGTAGCAACAAGTCAAGCCATGCATATGTGATTCTGCTCACTGGGTGTTTTAGGAAGTGATATTTTGACCTTGAATCAGTTGGCATCATGATTGTACTTGTCTCTGATAGGGCAGAAACCCTCTTGTATCTTTTGTGACTTCAAAGCAATCTCTATCACAAACAAAATATTTTTGAATAAAACACACACACACACACCTATATATATATATATATATATATATATATATATATATATATATATATATATATATATATATATATATATACTAATCCAGTATCCAGAGAAAAGGAAAAGGTTTGTTGTTTTCAGAACATAACACAAAGAAGCATGTTTAACTAGAAAAAATAAGCTTTGTGGTGTTAAGACAATGAGATGAATTACTGATTTTCTTAGACCAATGTCATGCGGGTATGTTTTTTCCCAGCATGGCCTTTATAAGCATCCAAAGTCTCTGGGTTTACCTAATTACAGAGTTGTCGACTCATTTCACTCCACCTTAAGCCTCTGTCTGACAGTGCCTTTACTATAATCAATGTCAGAGAGGAATGGGATTGATTTTCTGAACCCAACCAGTAGGAATCAACAGGACGCCTGCCTGACTTAAACATCATTTTAGGTCGACATCAACATGAAATCTTGCTAACACATTTATTTCACGCGGGTCACAGGAGTGGAGCTGAGCAAAGTAAGCTATGTTAATCATGTCGCTCCATATATAATTCAGCAGCCATGCCTGAAAAGGGATGAAAAACAAACGGCAGATTTAAAGGCGTGGACCGTGCAAAGTTGCAGCCTCTGTTTATAAGGAATTAGTTCATTGGCGGAAAGCATCGTCAGATTGCTCTGAAGTGCTTCACCCCACAAAACAGAAACAGAAAAAATATATGCTGCTCAGCAATACATTTGATGGTAAAAGCGCAGTATCTGCCAACAACTTGTGCTGTTAAGTTTATACACATTATATACCTTTAGGAACTTTTTATGAACAGTATTTTGTGTGACATCACATACAGTCATGTGAAAATGGGATGACACCCTGTCTGACCATATCGATATTTAATATCAGTTCTAACAATACAGGAAAATTTAAGCTGTGTAGATAAGCAATTAAACCATCCATCCATCCATTTTCCAAACCGCTTAATCCCTCATGGGGTCGTGGGGGGTGCTGGTGTCTATCTCCAGCGTTCACTGGGCGAGAGGCGGGGTACACCCTGGACAGGTCGCCAGTCTGTCGCAGGGCAACACAGAGACAAACAGGACAAACAGCAATTAAACCAATCAAAAGAAAAAGTTTTTAAAATCTATTTTAAAATGCAGGTTAAGGCAACACCTTATTTATAGAGCAGGGGGTGCTGGGGAGGACCCCCTGCTCCATTCTCCCCTCACTTGTTCTCAGGTAAAGTAAAGTGTACGCTGCACCGATCTGTTGTGGAGAAGAGAGAGCTGAGCTGAAAGGCGAAACTCTCAATTTACCAATCAGTCGAGGTTCCTACCCTCACCAACGGTTATGAAATGTGGATCATGACTGAAAGAACAACATCCTGGATACAAGTGACTGAAATGAGTTGTAGGGGGGCCGCGTACTCCCATAGAGACAGGATGAAGAGCTCGGCTTACTGGGAGAGGCTCAGAATAGAGCCACTGCTCCTCCACAATGAGAGGAGTCAGCTGAGGTTACTCAGGCATTTGCTCCAAATGCCCCCTGGACGCCCCCCGGCGGAGGTGTTTCAATCATTTCCCACTGGGAGGAGGCCCAGGGCTCAGCCCAGGACACGTTGGAGATAATATGTCTCTCGGCTGGCCTGGGAATGTCTCGGGCAGTGGAGCTGCAATAGACAGAAGATGACAACAACCATGATCTGTACGTGTTTATCCATGCAGGGACGGGGGCGGTGGGGCGGGGTACACACTGGACAGCCACACAAACAGCCACCCAAGCACACACGCACACCTAAGGGCAATTTAGAGAGACCAACTAACCTGACAGTCATGTTTTTGGACTGTTGGAGGAAGCTGAAGCACCTTGTTCAGGTAGAACATGCAGACTCCATGCAGAATGACTCCATGCCAGGGTTTGAACCCAGGACCTTCTTGCAAACGAGTTGGGAACGAGGGGTCTTAAGAACCAATTACTATTTGTAATGTACAATTTGTGCCATTTCTCCCTCATCAGTACAGGTCTGGGTGCTTAACATGCCCTGATCATGATCAAGATATGACACTGCAAGTCAATACACCGGCAGGAGAGCGCGGACGTTGCTAACTCGAAGCTAACTCAATGCTAACTAATTAAAAATGTGAGCTTGATCCTATCATAGTATTGTTTATGCACTCCTACATTAGAGTAAACGGTTACACTTTATTTTGAAGGGGTGTACATAAGACTGACATTACACTGTCATAAACATGACATTACACCTGTTATGAACATAAATGACTCTTTATGAATGTTTAGGACTGTTGTCATCAATTGTCATTCAGTAAATTATGACACTATTAAAGCAAAGTTGACATTGTTTAAAATGTCTTTGTTATGACAACTTGACATTAACAGAGACAAGGTTAAGTTTAGGGCTTGATTTGGGATTACGTTAATTTAAGGGCTTGGGGTTTTGTTAAGTTAAGGGCTTGTCATAACAAAGACATTTTAAACAATGTCAACTTTGCTTTAATAGTGTCATAATTTACCGAATGACAATTGATGACAACAGTCATAAACATTCATAAAGAGTCATTTATGTTCATAACAGGTGTTATGTCATGTTTATGACCCTTATGTAGACCCCTTCAAATAAAGTGTTACCGAGTAAACAAATAAATAAGTAGCAGTTTAAGACGATGACATTTCTGTAATCACACACGGATTCTCTATATATATTCAGCAAGAACAAACTGATCTCAGACTGTCAGTCACTAACCTAGTAACACTGCACATACCTGCCTGAGACAAGCTTGACATAAGCTGCACGATGTGACTTCACTTTGGTTGTGGGGACATCCTCGTCTTCATTTGTCTTTCTTTTATAATTAAAAATTGTTGGGATGGCACCTGGTAATAGGTCCTGCTTTTTCTGGGTAAAGCCAATCGACTGCATCAATGAAGGCCAGTATTTGAGGCAATCCTCCTCGAAGTGGTCATTGCAAAGACGGTCACCTGAGTTTGGAGAGTAATTTTCATTTAGATATCCAGATCCAGAGTTGTTTGTCTTTTGGGAAGCTGAAAAATGAAACTCAGGTGGTGTTTTCTGGCTGGTATGAACACTTAATAGCAATGCACTGAACCGTGTTGCATGCCTACTCACTTGTGTTTTAATTAAAAGTGTAAGTCTTAGAATTAATGTACTTAGTCTTTGACTTCTATTTATACTTTTCAGTATATGTCAAGCATACACCACTACACTTTTAAGTGTATAAAATGTACTTTATAAAAAGTAAATTCAAATACACTGTCTGGCGTTAAGTATGAAATAAGTATACTTGTGATACACTTGAATAAATTACTTTTTGCTACGAGTGTATTCAAGAAATAAACCATTTGTTGTTAAAATGTCTGATTTAAATCCAGCATAACTTTGGTTATGAGTTCAAATGATTTACTATGAAGGTCCAAATTTGTGCTTTAAATTTGTGTTTATTGAAGGTTATCAAATATTAAAGATTGATGATGTGTGAGATCACAGGGCAGAGAGGGAGAGAGAGAGAGAGAGAGAGAGAGAGAGAGAAAGAGAGAGAGAGAGAATGAACTTGATTCTAATTCTTCTAAAAATTTAGATTGTAGGGAGTAACATACATATATCACAGTTATCAAATCTAAATACTTCTAATGAATTGTAAGGGAAAGAGAAATTACAATTTGCATGTTATAAACCATTGAGGTAAACCACAAACAGCAAAATATAATATTTTGTGAACAAAAAATAAGGGTTCTGCAAAGACAGCTCAACTCAAAAACATCAACTGGCTTTGCTTGCAAACTGGTTACACTGCTGTAAATTAGTCCTCATATGGAATGGCAAACTTTGTTACAAATATAGCAGATTTCATTTACTTCCATTAACCTCGTGAGTCTGAAAATGTCGAGAGAGAGAAAACAGGACTAACAAATTCATTTCTTCCTTTAACAGCAGTCGTTATCTTGGGTTTACAGTTGGTGCAAAACTCCATGGCAACCAACATTACCATATCTGGCGTCATAACAACATATTGTGCCAAAAGCAAGAAAAGAAAACAAGATTTTTTTTTTCTGTCTCATTCTGCAAAGAGCTCAGCTTCTGCATTCCCACTTTCCCTGATGCAGACATGGTCCAAACAAGCATCACTGCGACGTGTAGTTTCAGCTGACTTGTTACAGATGCATTTATCCAAGTGCCAACCCAGCCTGCAAAGCTGAAACTAGAGAAGAAATGCTTTGTGGAACGGTGAACATATCTGCATACAAACAGCAATTCTACGACCCCTGTTGGGTCCAGGACTCCAGAGCATCTGTTGCTCATCTGTAGATATATTATTAAAATAGAAGCATGTTTTTTTATCCTTTACTAGACCAATCAACCTGTTTAACCTAATGCATTAGCTGTATTTAAAAAGGGGTTTTGTTATATAAGGGGGAATGGCCCTCATGTTTTTTTGTTACCGTAAAGCTCCATTAGGTACCTTGGTTTGACCATCAAGCTATTAGAAAAGTCCAAATCAAAGTAAGTCATCATACCGTCTGGCTTTATTTTCATTTTGTTACATTACAACTATAAACCTACATGTATCTTTCATGATAGACCAACAAAAAGTAGTGCACAGTTAAAAGGGGGAAGGAAAAACATGCAGGGTTTTTTTTTAAATGGTGTGCCTCCTGAAGTCAGCACACTTTGTGGAACTACCTAAGTTTTAAAAATCAGCTCTGATCTACATCATCGTGTTTTTTAGGGTCCATGCCCTGCTTGAAGGTGAACCTCTAACCAAGTGTAGTTGTTTTTGTGTTGCCCTCAACAGGTTTATTTTTCTACGATTAGCTGCACCGTACGACTGCAACCTTGTTTTCTGTCCCTTCTGCTACTACCATGTTTCATGGGGATAGTGTGTTCAAGGTGATGTGCAGTGTGATGTTTTCTTCCACACATTTTGTGTGAAGGTCAGATAGTTCACATTTGCAGTAATCTGATCAAAGCACCTTCTTCCACATGTTTGCTGTGTCCCCTACATGTCTCTTGGCACACCGCAAACAGACATTATTAAGGCTTTCTTTCAACAACAGCTTCTTCCTACTCCTCCACGTAAACATCTGAGGCCTTCACGGGACAGCTGTGCTTACACTGGGATAACCTTCCCCATAGGTCAGCTGTAATGAGGTGATTTCTATAAGACGTTTGTTGCACTGGATTTAATTAGGGAGTATCAGTTTATCAGGAGCTACAAATTTACGCCACACTTTTCTGTTTGTTTTAAAAAAAAACTCTTCACAATTTTGTCATGGATTATACATCACATTAAATAATCAAACATCATATACACATGTATATACACACATATAAATATATATACTGTATATATAATTTTAAAAGTGTTAAATGAATGTGATAGCATGGTAGATATTAGTATTGGTCTATATGAACCAAACCAAGTAAGTAAAAATGAAAGTTGTGAAATGTTAACGGTACATAAATATCAAATATAAATCATTGTAGGCTATATATTCAAGCACTGAAATGGAAAATTAAACACACACACACACATATATATATATATATATATATATATATATATATATATATATATATATATATATATATATATATATATATATATATATATATATATATGTGTGTGTGTGTGTGTGTGTGTGTGTGTGTGCGTGCGTGTGTGTTCAAAATTTTAGAATTGTTTTGAAATTAAAGCATTTTATAGTAACTCTTTGATAACTGACAATGAGATGCACAAAAAATGGTTCCAAGAACTCCACCATACTGGAAAGATAAGTTGCCAAAATTTGATGCACAAGTTTCACATTTCTGATTTGATAAGCACCCAAACAGAAAAGCAGCAGCATTGCAGATGGTTTGTTTTGTTCCCCGCCTGTTAGTACACCTTCAGGAAATCAAGGTCCAAACATTGGACTTGCCGATGGCACAGATCTGTCCAACAGGTCTGTCTCCTGCAGGCCTGAGGCTGCCATGCCTGACTGTAATTAGCTCCGAGGAGTTCAACCTGCTCGGACTGGCTGCCTTTAATCTGCCAGTCACCTCTGTTATCCTGTTAGGCAGCGGCACGGAGGGAAAGCAGCTGCAGCGATGGTGTGAAGGCGGCAGAAGGGAGGGCAACTCCTGTAAATAAAGACAACTTTATTCTTTAGGTTACTTTCACTGGGAGCCTGTAAAAGTCCTACTGCCAATTTAACCAGTCCACTTAGCTCTCAGCATCTGACTGAGGCTGAAGTACACTGGATGGAGCCTATAGTGCCTAAAATCTGTGATCAGAGCTGTGCAAGTAATACATGGATGGATGATGGATAGATGAAAGAACAATGTGGTGTGAGTAAATGGTGAGGATGGAGAGGGGCGTAGCAGTGCTGTGCCCCTCGTGGTCAGCGTTCAGGAACCAAACCCGCCCGCCTCCCACTGCCTGGGAGCGGAGGGACAGCAGCGCGCACCCGATCGCACTCCACAGCTCGCAGCAGCCCTCCACCTCCACGGATAAGAGGAGAGGAGGCAGCCTCTCGTATTCAAACAGGCGGTTCGGAGCGCATCCTCCCGCTTGGAGCTCGCAGCGCGGCTGACTCGCCCCGCGCTGCTGGCCGCTCTCCGCGGAGCTGCCGGCGGCCACATCGCGCCGATCAGGCACCGGGACGACGCTCCGGCGCGACTTGGGGTCAGTACCGAAACCAGGACGCACGCTTTTGAACTCCTCACTTTTATAACGCCACCTCTAGTTCTAATTATAGTTTCCTAAGCCAGGCGCGTTCGACCGAGAGGCGCACACGCAGAATTAAAGTCTTAGTGGCGCTGACCAGGTGTTGAGCTGTAACTTTCCTAACAGGTCTGAACAGATGAGCAATTTTAAAGTCTCAATGCCGAGATGCCTTTGCTGTCTGCATATTCTCATCTTTTTTTATCCCCTGTGTTTTAGCAGGGAGCCTCAGTGTGTGACTGTTTATCATTTTATTGAGTCTTATTTGCAATAAGATGCTGGGATTTTGCTTAGGGTATGGTGGGGTAATTCAGATTTTCTGTGAGGTATTCAGGGATCTTACACATTTTTCACATTAAAAAAAAAACATACTTATCCCAGACTCGGGTCTTGAGATGTCTCAGTCATTTTTTTTGCTTGGTGTAAAAGTACAAATTCAATGAATAAATTAGTTAATTACTAGCACATATTTGTCTAAATTGCTCAGATCTTATATTAAGGTACCTGGAAGCACCAAAAACTTGAAGGGAGGAAGGACACATTGATGGAAGAATGGATGGAGGGACAAAATGGGTAGATGGATAGACTAATAGTCTTTGTACTGTTAAACATTCAGCATCCATGCACATATTCCGTGTCAAAATTCCATACACAAGTTTTCATGAAGCCTCTGTCCTTTTTAAGACCAGTGTTAAATAAATAAATACAACGTTCACCATGGATTTATTGCAGATATTTAAAAAACGATATTGTGAAAGGAAGGAAGGAAGGAAGGAAGGAAGGAAGGAAGGAAGGAAGGAAGGAAGGAAGGAAGGAAGGAAGGAAGGAAGGAAGGAAGGAAGGAAGGAAGGAAGGAAGGAAGGAAGGAAGGAAGGAAGGAAGGATGCATGGATGGATGGATGGATGGATGGATGGATGGATGGATGGATGGATGGATGGATGGATGGTATCAAGGTTCTGAAGACTGAAGAGCTGCCGTTGCCATGCCTCTGCGGTGTCACACGGAGGATGGGATTGGCAAAGTCAGAGTGGTAGACCAGTGTAGCGGTCCAGCGTCTGAAGGACTACACTTGTCATCCTCTATTAGAAGGCTCGCTTCAGGGTATTATTATCAGTTCCTCAGGTATTTTGTTGATTTGGAAAAAAGGCTTAGGGCTAACTAACCCATAAAATGCATGGATGTATGCTTTTAAGGGATATTCTGATGTCCTTGTTTCCACTGCCGGCTCCAATATGTGAGGACTTTCCTTTTGTCCCCGATCCATTTTGTGGTTTCCTTGGATTTTATTTTTAGCAGAGCTGAAGATGTTCACAGGCCAGCGTGTAACCGCCATGATGAGAGTCGTCTCCTCTAAGAATAGTAGATAACTCTTGAACTGGAAAGTGTGTGTTTGCCTCAAGAAGAGAAGTTTAATCTCTGTGTCTGGTTCGTGAGTAATGTTGGAAAGGAATTGGAGATGTATAGATGGATTGGTTCCTTACTTTGGTCTTTCTTGTTGGGGAACGATCTGAGACAAAAAGCAAAGTTCTCAGTTTACCAGATCATCTATGTTCTGACCTTTACCTATGTGCCTGATCATCACTGAAAGGATTAGATCCCATGGTTCCCCTGTAGGGGGGCTGGACTCTCCTTAGAGGAGGTCCATCAGCCCAGGACAGCTTTGAGAAGAGCTCCTCTGCATTGAAAGAAGACGGTTGTGGTGGTTTTGAAATCTGTTTAAAATGTGTAGGACCTTCCCTTTAAAGTTTACCTGGGTCCATCTCACATAAAGAAGACCCAGTGGAGACCCAGGAACTGTATTTCTCTTCTTTTCTGAGGATTCCCTAGAATGAGCTAGGGAGAGGGAACACTGGCGTTCCTTTCTGGACCCTTTGGCTCCTCGATATTATCTCAGATAAGCAAAATACAATGGATGGATGGCTTATAGGCAAATTGAAAAATACACTGAGAAATATACAGAAAATCAAAAAACTTTGTTGTTGTTGTTTTGTTTTTCTCCCCCAAAACTTATACAGACCTGGAAAAATACCTAATTCCATTTCCAAACTTCATGTGAACCCTGGGTGTTTCTGTCAAACTCAGGCAGATTTTGTCTTCCCGACTGTAATGTTCACTGTGTTCCCTTTGGCTTAAACTTAAGTAACTGTTGAATGTACAGCATACTGTGAGCGCAGTAGAGAGATATCTCCGTACTGAACACTTTACTGGAGTGGGATAGTCCCCTGGCAGCAGGCTCATTAAGAGCAACAAAAAAGATTTCCTTTGATATATTCTTTTAATATGTTGTAAACATTAATCAGTCTTGGTTTCACCGCCTGCAGTATCCCGTGTGTTGGTAAATTACAAGTTTATGGGGTAGGAGTTCTGTAGTGATCCCAGAGAGGTAATTTACTAATGAAGGCATCTGCAGCTTGCAGCCTTTTTTGTAAAACCTTGCCTTGCTGTTATGAACAACAAGCTGGTAGAATAAATGAGCAGAGCCTGTTGCTCATCAATTCTTCAATCTGATTGGATGGCATGACCTTGGGCGAATGAGCTGCAGTGTTCACAGCGGACGGGGGAGCAACGCCGGCCCAAGGTTGTGCAGGGGCCTGAATAGACCGGATTTGGGGGCTTTCCTTCTACCATTGCCCACGGCAGCTCAACTCACCCCCATTTCTCTTTGTCATCTATGTTTAAACATTTGAGCAATATTCATCTGCAGCAACCACTGTTATGCTTCACCACTGGAACCCAATATAGTCCGCGCACACTATAATGAAATAACTGTCACAAATTGAATTTGTGTTGCTTGACTCATGTGAGTCACTTCACAGGATTTCATATTGATTGCTCTCCTTTGGAAGTGTTTGTTTTTTGCTCAGTTCTGAACTTTTACGGCTGGGAACCTAGAAATGGTATAACTACGGAGTGGATCATGGGGAATATCTGCCAAAATGTGAATGAATGTTAGGAATGTATTACTCGTACAAATATTGTTTGTAAATCTGACTTTTGTAATCAGTTGCAAATTTGTTCTTTTGAAGTTTGAATTATATTTAGTTCTTGACTTTGACTGGGCCACAATACCACTGAATATGCCTTTATAAGAACCTGTCTGCTGTAGTTCTGGCTGTATGTTTAGGATAGTTGTCCTACTGGAAGGTGAACCTTTGTCCCAGTCTTAAGTCTTTAGCTGCCTCTGATAGTTTTTATTCCATATTCCTCTGGCATTTAGCATCAACTTACCACTCCACGCTGAAGAAAACCCCCATAGCATGATGCTGCCACCACCATATTTTACTTTTGGGATGGGGTGTTTGAGATGATCTACAGTTACAGTCTTTTTGGGGGTTTATCAAAAAGTTTAAAGTTAAAGCATCACTGCATGTTCTCCCAAAATCAGGTCGCTGTATATTACATTCACTGACCAAACAACCAAATGTTTGTTGATTGAATCCTATGAGTCACATCCAGTGATTACAGCATTTGGAAAGTATGCATTTTATCTTGGATAAAAAGGCTTTTGTTTTTGACAAGATTGTGCGTGTGAGTGATACTGTTGAAGTTAATACTGACTAGAGTTGTCAGAACAATTGATATCTTCATACAATCGACACTGAAAAAATGTATTATTCAAAGATCCTCATTTACGTCAAAATCAATATAAACTAAACCTTTCTCATTTGTCTTGGCTGTCTCACTTCTTCCGACCGCAGCACTGCAATAACAGACACTCAGTCGCTCGTCTCAATAATTATCTGCTTCTAGAAGTTTGAACTATGCTAACATGTTCCTTGCAGCCAGAAAAACATACGCAACCCTCTTTACCAACAGGATAAACACAAAAAGCGTGGTTTGGAGGTACTTTCCCTGTAAAGCAGACAAACAAAACAAAAACAAAAGGCTGGATGATGCTACATGATAAGCTAATGCTACCCGGGTGACAGAAGCTAATGCTATCTGGTTAAATATTAGCTATACGGTCTCAACAGCCTAGTAACTGGTGTTCTGTTTGTCTGAGCTCTTGTGTTTCCCAGGTGGGCTTAGGGCTCAGTTGGCTAAAAAATTGTAACGCAACGAAACAAACTGGTGCCCTCTGTAACTTGAGAGAGTTGTAAAGGCATTGATGGCGAATGCGGCTAATAACAACACAGGTTATGGTGGAGCCAGACGAAAGCTGATAATTAGAGCAGAAGTAAAGTATCCCAAAGGAAAATATAGCCTTATAAAAAAAATGACCAGAAAGCCAGAAATTGCACAGGGCAGCTGCTGAATATATTTGCTTGCACCAGATCCAATGTACACTGTTAAAATAGGTTTTGTATACACCAGATCCATGTTTGTTTTAAAACATGTTTGTTTTAATATAGAATTATCTATTAATGACCATCAGTAGTAAAATCTGTATGTATCATCAGTAACACACAGTTGCACACTACAGATAAGAAACTACAATAAATTCAAATATTTGCATTACTTAATCCAAGGTACATACTTTCCTAAAGCATATTTTAACATCCTAAGTGTTATCTGGTCTACTGTTTTGCTAACATGGAAGTTAGCAGATATATTTCTTTAAACAAGGGCTGAGCTGTGATATTGTAAGTATTATAAATTTTTTAGTGTTAACCAGAATTAACCCTGTGCCTTCAATAATGTTACTACACGATTCTTCATAAAATGAAGAACATTATGGACGACCCTATGTCATGATTTAGGTTTTTTGTTTGTTTTGTTTGGACTTTTCCGGCTTCAGTTCTGTCACCACCCAATCAGCTCAGTCATCTTCCAGCCACAACTGTGGACCTGATCAGATCCACTGTGATTTATGTATTATTGGCCTAATCCTGCTTCGCTACTAAAGGCCCATTTTTACCCCAGTTTAAGATTTGACAATAAATGAGGAATCATTGATCAGAGGTAGAACGATTTAAATACATATTTAATTCATAGAAATTAAATATGGAGACAGAGTACATACCATTTACAAGATGTTGTTCTCACCGCGGTGGATAAATCTGTCTGTCTGTCTGAAGTAAGTTTTACCAAGACATTCCTTTAATCAACTTTAAACTCCTCCTACATGGCTCAGTGGGAGGATGACTGACCCCCTCTCCTGCTGACCACCCCCTCAGGACAATAAAACTCCATGTTTATCTTACGCTGAAGCAGGAAAGGACAGACCCAACTCTGCTTTCCTCAGTAACCCCAACTAAGATATATTTTTAATTCTCAACACCACCTACTGCAAACAAATAAAGTCCACTCTGCTCACCTGTTCTACATATACCTGTCTCAGTCAATTCATCAATGCCAGATCGTCTCATCTCGTCTTGTCCGATGTGCTCTTCCCGTACCAGTACCTGTTAGCTCAGCCAGCTGGACTCTCCTGTTTGATGTTTTCAGCTCTCACTGTTGGATGCTTCCTGTGTCTGCATGCTGCACAAGTCTGCCTGTTTCCCTGTGAGTTACAGCTGCTTGCTTTGCCCATTCTGGTGGTTCCTCAGTCCATGTCGCCTTTTCTGGTCAGCCCCACCTTCATCACTGCCTGCAACCCCTGGTCAGTGGGTTTGCCTGCCTCGTCAACCAACACTCATCTTTTCAATAAACTTTTTAAACGTTGTCTGGCTAGATTATCGGGTTCTCAGAACTCTACCTTTAACACCCTAAGCATCCTTTTCTGACGGAGTGTCTTCAGTCAGAGGCTTCTCCAGATCCGCTGTAAGACAGACTGCTACAGGAGATCCTTCCGGTCTGCAGCTATCAGTATCTATAACAACTCGTTGAAGAAACCCCTATGTGTTAAATCAGCATTTAATTTCCCTTTGGGATTAATAAAGTCTTTTTGACACTCTTATATTAGTTTCCCTCTCATTACATATGAGAGGGAAACTATTATAAGAATGAAGCAATACTTATATTTTGTGTCTCAGCCAGTTTTAAGACTGGCTTTACTTATGTTCTGTAGATTTGAATCCAAGTAGAGTGTAATTCCTCTGAATGGAAGTTCTTTGTAAGCTCTTTTTAACGGTGGTGCTCAGAAGACGAAAGGAGTCGGACTAAATCACAGCAACTTTCAACCAACTGCCAGCCAGATGAAGACGCACTGCGAGAAAAAGCCGGATGAAACTGCTCTCGCAGTGACGCTGCTGTTTCCACTTCAAAGCGTGGCGTGCTAAACAGAAAGTATTCTGTGAGAGTGCCCAACAGCTCATTCCAAGTTTCTGCAAGTTCCTCATAACGATCTGACTTCCTGCTTTAAGAGCTTTCCTGCAAGGTATCTGCTTTGGTCCTCGGGTGCCATAGCGTGAAGGTTGAGTTAAGTCAGTGCTGGCTTTGCTGTAATCAGTTATTCAGCTCTGGCATTCAGACTCTCAGCCCCAGACAGAGGAATCCCCGTGGCTCACCACACACCCAATCAGCCTTTTAAGTACACGGCTTTACAACTATGGGTTTGGGACAGGGGCTGCCGCAGCAGCAGAAGAATGTTTCCAGTCTCCAGGGAGTGGTGGTCAGCAAGCCTCTGCAGCTTTTACAGGTATATTTCACTAATAGTTGTGTCCTGTATCCAGGCCTCTTGGCTCAGACACATACTGTCTTTTTTTCCTTCAAAGTATTCCCCTCGGACATCTCTCTGCCTTTTTGATTTGCCCTCTGTTTCCACTTAACAGTCCTGGCTGCTTTCCAAGAAACACCTCAGCAATAGTCCTTCCCCTGCAAGCCTGAGCAGACTCCACACACTCTGCGGGGAATGCATGGCATTTCCTACGTCCTCTTGCCACTTCTTAGCTACATTTTCCCCGGGTTGTGAAGTTATTGCAGAAGATTACTAAATGACAATTAAAGCTCGTCTTCCTCTGCAGTCGAGAATCCCGTGATTGCCGCCTTAATCTTTCCCAAGCGCAATTAGCTGCGTTGAGACGGTGCGTCAGTCTAGCAATTAGGCTTGCCAGATTACCATTCGGCGACTCGTTTGGTAATGCTTATTGGCAGGTGCCTTTGGTGGAGCACTGTCAGCCTCTGCTTTATGTAAAATCCATGTTGTATCCATCTTAATACCACAACCCCAGTTAGAAATATTATTTTCCTTTTGTTCACAGTTTGGATAACACCAGCTTGTGGAGCAAGTTCATTTACTGTCCTGATTATTTCCATGCCTAGGCGCTTATAGTTCCTTCTTAAAATATTTACACCCCTTCGTTTTTCCGCATTTTGCCATGACAAACCATAGACTTCAGAGTGATTTATTGGGATGTTCTGCAATAGAAACAACAAAAATTAAAATGAAATGAAAAAGACACATGGTTTCCAAAGTTATCTCCAAACAAAAACATATGTGTGGATCAAAACTGTTCCACTGTAGCTCTGGCTCGCATATTTAGGGTTGTTGTCCAGCTGTAAGGTAAACCTTCACCCCAGTTTTTCCAGCCTCTTAACAGGATTTCTTCCAGGATTTCTCCTGGAAGACATGTCCATCATCTCTCCATCAGCTCTGATCAATTTTCCTGTCTCTACCGAAAACAAGCACTCCTCAGCATGATGCTACTGCCACCATATTTCACAAGCTATACCCCCACTTGAAATGTGAATCTCCACAGCTCCTCCAAAAAATGTGGACTCCTTGATTGCTTATCTGACTAGCTGCAGCTTGGTTACTTCTCGAATTATTCTCTCCATGTCTTAGAAGGTTAGCGTCATGTCTGGTTGAAGTGCAGACAAAAGTGGAAGAGAAATAAACTTACAGTATGGAGCACAGGCAGGGGAAAGAAACCAGCGAGATGAACATGAAACCATACTGCTTAAATACTGGGGAGGAGAGGGAGAGAGAAAGCATGAGGAACAAGTGGAGTTAATCAGATAAATACGGGACACAGATGAAAGCAATGAAGATTGAGAGCAGAGGGAGAGGGAGAATAGACAAGTTAGGCAGGGTGGAAACAGAAATCTAACAGAAAGAAGAACTAACAGAATCTACAAACTAGGGCTGCACAATTAATCACATTTGCAATTTAATCGCAATTTAAAAAGCGCAATTTTCAAATCGCAGAGCTCTGCCATTTTTGCCTATGTAACAATTGACGGATAAGACACATCCTTTAGGTGTTGCTAATATGTTTAAAGCCTCCACATGGAAGGGAATAGAGTTGCAGCAGTGCGATAATCTAGTTTTATTATTGTTTTAGAGTTTATATAATACTCCTTTCTCACCATACTATTAAGTACTGGTCAAACTGTTTAATGCTTAGATTGTTTGTTGGTTGCACTTTATGTTCAACAAGGATGATGTCCAACTCAACAAGCTATTCTCTTGAATAATAATATTTTGATTAATGAAAACAGTTAAATTACTTGTTTTAAATAGTGCTTGTTCACAAACATCTTTATCTACAGGCCATTTTTGATGCTTGTGGTTATTGCAGAGAAACGTCAAAATTAAATCGCAATTATGGTTGAAATATATCGCAATTTTGATTTTTTTGCAATATTGTACAGCTCTACTACAAACTAATAAGATAAACACTGCTGTTTGTTTTGTAAGGGTGAAAAACTCAAGGATCCCAGGAACATGAAGAATAAGTCTAAAACAGCACAATTACTGGGGATGGTGACAGTTCACAGTTGTCCCGTACTTTTTCCATTTTCACATGACAGATTGAACAAATTTAGGATATTGTTTTTTTTGTTGTTGTTTTTTTTTCACCTAATAATGATTTGCTGTATTCTTTGGTTCTTCATTAAGCTATTTGTGGATTTGTGCTTTGGATGTTTCTTTAGCGGTATCATAGTAGAGGGGGCTGAACATAAATGGACGGCATGTTTTATTAAAATATATAAAACATGTTTTTATATTTTTTTCCACTCCGCCATTGTGTGCTACTTTGTGTTACAGAATGAAAGAAAATGCCTATATAATCCACTGAATTGTGTGGTGGTGATGTGACAAATAACAAAACAAACTTGGGTGGGGGTGAATATATTTTGCGGGGCCCTGTGCTCTGAACTGAATGTGTGCTCTGTCCTTCAGTATCTTCATGACTGCTAAATGTCTTCTGTACTAGCCATTTTCATTACTGTGATCTTGATAGCCTCAGTGACCTTGTCAGGAAAAAATAAGTGTACTCAAATAGGGACTCAATATTATATGTACACCACTTCAGGCACTCACTGTTACTCCACAAGGCTTTGTAACGATCTCTTTGCAACCTGAAAAGGAAGAAAACTGATTTTGGCAGTAGGCTTGACGGCCTTCCTTTTTATTGGGTTTATTTAAAGGAAAGGCTAATTGTTATGCCTCAGAGGTCCATTGTTAATTAGAAGTTTATCTCGAGCAGCTCTCACATGGTCACTACTCTAATTGGCAGTCCAAACTGCGTGCCACCTGGCCTAGCCTTTAACTCTCCGGGTGCTCCCGGCAAAACTGACGGCCTCGGCCCCACGCAGGGACGCTCTCTTAAAAGAGGAAACAGCAAAATTGGGCGAAGCACGAAGTGGAAAAAGGACAAAGAAGTCACTGAGAGTAGCACAGGATTGTAGCCAATATCAGCCACTTTAAATCATTTCAATTTACAAGAGAATTAAAAAGGTGTTATTTCTGTTGGATGTTTATGGTCAGTATTTATTTAAGGAATACATATGGAAGGCCAGGGGGGTTTTAGGGAACAAGTGGATGAACTAAACAATATAAATTAAGGCATAAACCATCATATAAATTACTGTTTTAATGAATGATCAAACTTCTAAGATTCTATCAAAAACACATTTGTTGTTGATAGAATGTAATGAAAGTTTTTCTCTGTAAGTAACGGCAGATTTATATACATATATATATATATATATATATATATATATATATATATATATATATATATATATATATATATATATATATATATATATATATATATATATATATATATATATATATATATATATATATATATATATATATCTGTTCGACACTTAGATGTTAAGAACAAGAACATTTTGATGGAATCATTCAGTGTAATCTTGAGGGATGAGATTTTGGAAGAAGAACATTTTAAACTAATGTTTTTCTTTTGCCAAACTCCCAGAGAGTCTGTGAGCATTCATATCAGCATCAACTCAGAACAAGATGGGTCCTGTAGTATATGTCAGTATCTCCCTGCGTATTTAGCTTCCCTCTGGCTTAGAGACACATGTCAACGCAGATGACAACCCTACCCTCTGTTGGCCATCAGAGGTCTCTTTTTATTCAGGTTTTGATGTCTGGAGTTTCTTTACATTAGATATGGAACTACTTTATTGAGTAATGGCAGTGTGCAGTAAAGCCACACTCAAAAACACAACTGGGGGGGGGGGGGTACAATGCTTTACAAATATCTTATAATCGCAGATCCCAAGATTAGCCAGGTGCTGTTGACTCTTGTCTGGTCCATTCCTTGCCTGAATGGAGGCTTACTCTTTTTGTCAGGGGTTCCAATCTCACACCCAGAGAACAAACTGTCATGAAATGCAACTTTGTGAACATCTTGATTTCACTGACTAAGTAAAAACTGCCTCTTCAAATGAACCTTGGGTCCAAAACAACTATGGTCTGCTGTTTGTGTGCCCAGTGACTGTGTCCTAGTCAAAAGTAGGACTGGCTGCTTGAAACAGGCAATCTAAGCTCTTGATGAAAATAATATGAAAGCATCATAGATTCCCCAAGAAGAGACAGTGTCTCTAATCACATCGACTACGCGATTTTCTTCCACTGGCCTGAAGAAGACGTCGTTTGAACCGGTAGCTGGCACATGCCCCAGTCTGAGCAGACGCTCACCTCTGCTGCTGGACCGAGAGAGCAGCCAACACGCAACTCACTAGCTCTCCTCCCGTTCGTCCTAACAGTTCACGTAAGAGCTCGTTTCTGGGCAGAGAAATTTGGTTTAGCGTAAAACAGTTTAAATATTAATCCTATCCCATGATACGTTGCAGGTTGAAGAAAACACAAACAGCGAAAGCGGAAGGAATGAAAAGCTCTGAATAAGGTTGGATGTATTATGCTGTGTGTGACATAAAAGTAACTTAGAAAATGTTTTTAAGTGAGAAGTTAGCTATGTTAACCCAAAATATCAGCTCGGTGTGTTGGCATATCACTTAATTATTAAAAATGCTTGGACATGTCCAATCTGACTGCTGCTGCATCCCAGCTGGCTAGCTATGCCAAGAGAGCGCCTGTCTCCCAGTGCATTCCTTTTAAAGTCAGAAAAGCAGAAATAATTCAGTGAATTATCTAATGTCAATAGTTAGATCACTATTATTATTCCCTAAATATAAATTGATTGAATAAATGAATAATGTTTGTCATCAGTTCATTTTATTTAGTGGTATATTTCTATACCAACCTAAAATTTCGTCTTTTTTTTATACATTTGACTGATTAATGAATGAGACTAAAATGAAAATATAATTAAACAACATTTGAAGCAAAAGATTGTGAGCCGTCATGAATATGTAAATGTGTACAGTATTTTACCGTGGAGACTGCGGGCTTAACTTTGAGGCTTGTTTGAATTCCCAGCTGCTTCACGCTGTCTCAGTCGCTAGGCAGCAGGAGTTGAGGTAAGGGCGAGGACACCCGGTGAAGGCTAGACCGTCCCAATTCACAAGCCGATCTCTTCCGGTCTTCTCTTTTTCGCGATCAACGAAGGATCCGACTCAGGTAGACTGGGTCCTATGAAGGATGCAGGCCCTGAATTGGGACACACCCACTATCCTTCATTAGCTGCCATCTTGGTTGTCGCTCCATCCAATCAATCAAGTGTTGGCTAGTTGACGCAACACCCATCAATTGTCTAAAATGTTATTAATTTCTAACTCAGTAAATCATTTTGAATCATTTTATTAAAATTATGTTTTATTCTCCTCTCTGCCTTGTTCGAACATATAGCCACTGTTGGTTTTAATTAGTTTTAAAGCTATTTTCACCTCAATCCCAATTCCTCGTAACAAACCTTGGTTCTTAAACATATATATTTACACAGAACTGTGATATCACTGCATTGTTTTATTCCCATTTGTTCCTCTTTACTATTTTTCCTGTAGTTTAGTAGTTTTTCCTTGATTAGTTATGAACTCCTGATTATCAGGAATTAATAACCAAGCAGGACCCCCACTTGGTCATTTTTATCAAGTTTGCCAAAAACCTAGGAGGTGAACCTCAGCGGTTTGACGTTATTAAGTGCCATAGAGCTAAACGAGCCTTTTGAAGTCAGTGTAATCAAAAGGTTCCTAAAAAATTTGTGCAGTCTTTAGATACGCGCGCGCACACACAGCACACGCCTCCTTTGTCGCAGCTTTCTAACGACCCAGGGGATGTGAGGTGACAGCTCAGTGACTCTCTGCTCAGCCTCCCCAGGTTTGTTTACCTGCGTCATGTCAGCAAACCAAGTTAAACCTGTAGAATAACCTGTAGCCTGCCGCTTTTTAAGTCACTCTGTTCAAAGCAAGAAAACTAATGAGATTAGTGGCAATTTCAGACGGGGACAAATAGCATTTAAAAGTAAATCAAGCAAAAGGTTTTTGCAGGAGCTGGCGGAATTCAGTTGCAGGGCATTCGTAGCACCCTGCTGGGTGAAAAGGAGAAAAAGCGATTCAATCAAGAGATAGTGCAGCTAGTTGGAAACCTACAGCCGGAGCTGCAGCTGAAAGGCGTCTGGAATCACCCGTGTGTTATAAGGACGTACATGTATGTTGTTGTTTGTTATTATCATTATTTATTTACCCTATTGTCAATCTTGACTAACTGGAGATCACAATCTGTCTGCCAATCAGTAAGCCAGACAGGTGTGAGTTGAGGATGACACGGGAAATACTCTGATAAAACCGTGCCACACAGCTCCATGCCTCTGTAGGACAAAAGCTCTTTGTTTTTCTGGGTCCTAAAACGTAAGTGGCTTTGTTTTGTCTTGATGCCCTGGCCTCTAAAGTTCACACTGATTCCCGAATGTGTCGTCTCCTTTGTCCTTTCATCATAATAGGAGTTGAAAATGTAAGTCGGATTTATTGTCAGTACCATTTCTTGATGTGTGGGGTGAACAGAGAAAAGCTGTAAACTGCTGCCTAACAGTGTTGTGATAGCAACCTCGGGCAGAGTGTGTCGGCAAACAGCGAAGCAAAGGATGATGTGGATTTTGTCTGATTTGTCGCCCATGTTGCTTTTTATTTTTCTGCACAAACTGTTGAGCTCAGGCTCAGAGCTCATGCAGCATGAGTTTTACCCCACCTAATGTTTCTTTTCCATTTGAAACCCACAATATAAGCATTGCACACTATCTATCTATATCTATCTATCTATCTATCTATCTATCTATCTATCTATCTATCTATCTATCTATCTATATATATATATATATATATACATATATACATATATATATATATATATATATATATATATATATATATATATATATATATATACTGTAGTATGTACTGTATTTAACAACCAGTTAAGTAACAGTTTATAAAAGTTTCTAAAAAAAATTTCTCCGTTGTAACGCTTACATGTTTCCGATCAGCAAGGAATTTTTGATGTCCAACACCACAATCTGAATATGTGCATGGGGGGGGGAAGCTATTTATACCTACCATAAAGTAAACGTCCCTTAAATGTACTGACTTGTTGAGCGACTCTTGAGGGCAACAACTTTTACATCACTGTGGGGGAGTTTTGGCCTACTCTTCTTTGCAGAATTCCTTTATTTTAACCGCATAGGAAGGTTTTCAAGCATCAGACATCTATTTGAGGTCACGCCACAGCATGTCTAATCAGATTTAAGTCAGGCTTTGACTCGGCTACTTCAAAAACTTCATTTTGTCTTCTGAGCCATTCAGAAATGGACTGCATAACCCAAGTGTTTTTGAACTTAAGGTTACACTGATCAGAATCAGACATACTTTAATAATCCCAGAGGGAAATTACTTAATTCTCTTAACTTACTTAATTCTGTTAAATTCTTAAATTCTCCTGCAGCCTTTTTTTGATAGAGATCAGCACTCTGGTAGAGTTGTCCAGTTTCTAGATGAGTGAAATAGTCCCAGACCATCACACAACCACCACCATGTCTTCCATGTTTTTTTCTTAAGTGCTGTGTTAGTTATACAGTATCAGTAACAAGTCACACACCTTCCAGAGCGTTCTACCTGTTTTAAATCAGTCAATTGGAGTTTACTGAGACAAGTGAGGCCTGTAGTGTTTCGTTCAGTGATGCTGGGACTTTGGTGATCTCCTATATGAGCTGTAGATGCGTTCTTGGAGTAACTTTGGTAGGCCGGCTTCTAGGAAGGTTTACCATCATTTTACTCCTTTTGTAAGTAATGATTCTCTGTGTTGGAAACTTTTAGTTTTTCGCAATGACTGTAATACTTTCATGACTGGCAGATGGAGAGGATTTGTTTCCCTCCTTTCTTAAATTTCATTAGATCAGGGGCTGCTATGTTGCCATTTGACATGATAAGTCTACTTCATGTTGCCAAAGAGCTTTTATTTAAATGATTTTCTTGATTCTTCTGATCTGGCAGTAATCAGCCCAGGGTGTGGCTAGTGAAATTCCACTCAGCTCAGTTAATTTATAATTTCACACGAGGACCTTTTTCACATTTGGCCAGTTTGGTGTGGCTGCCCTTTTCCCCTTAATAAATACAATCTGGATTTGAAAACTGTTTTTCTTATTTGTTTATCTTTGCTTGCTATTAAAATATTTTGATTGTCTTAAAAATTTAAGAGTGATAAAACAGAAAAGGTTTGTCGTGGAGATGGTAGTTCCATAAATTATGAATGTGAGTTTAATGGTAGGTTACATAAAAAGGACTGGCAGGCTATGGCCAATAAAAAAGCAGAACTGGCATTCACAACCTAATCATAATAAATAGGCCTATTATTACTTCCGCTTAAGCCACATTGCAACCAGTTTTAATAACACTTCATTAATTAAACATAGTATGGAAAACAGCGGTTCTGCTCACTGAAAGGGTTTCTCCTTGACTGGAGAAACAGTGTTGCTGAATGCTGGTTGCTCTAAGGGTCATCTCAGGCATAATGAGCAAAAAAAAAAAAAAAGTAAATACTGTTTTTAATCATTGCTTTTTCATTTCACTGAGAATACCTGAAACAAGCTAAACTTGAAAATAAGGTTCCTAATGAGCTCATTTAACTCTGTAGCTTGTCACTAAATCTAACAGTTAACCCTGTAAAGTGTGACCGTTCATATTCTCAGGCTAAGCCCTCGGTTTTCTCAGAACTCCCTACTGCGGCTTTAATAAGCAACGATAGCTGACATGATTGCCTAACACGCTAATTCATGTGGAAAGAAACATGCGCTTTTTCATATTTATTTCAATTTAGTATATTTATAAGCCACCAATTCACAGCACATGTCATTTCAAGACATTTTACAAAAAGAACTTTAAAAAAAAAATTAAGTCATACTGTTATGCCATTACGCACGGTTTTAAGTTATTTATTGTTTATTAAATAACCCTCGGTCTGTTAGCTATTGTCTGGTTGAATATCAGCCCAAACAGCCGATATCAGGACAATAGTTGAAAGGGTGAGTCGAGCACTGGCCTTCTTTTAACAGCAAACTCTGCACACATATGGAATAAATAAGTGACAACTTCTCATCAAGTTCAAGAATATATTAACAGAAATAAATGAACATCCAGAGAACATCACTATAGAATGCTGTTTATCTGAATTAACACTATGTTGCAATTAACAAATCCTCTCTTCTAGCCAAGTGTAACTTAACCTAACTACTAAGCAAAATTAAGATAAAAAGAAGCCAAGGAACTATGTACACACAAAATAACAAAAGGACAAATAAAGATAATTGAAAACCATCATCGGAATAATTCAGTGAATCTTGTTTCACTGCACATCTTAGAGAACCAAAGTTCATCTTCAAGACTGTGGAGTGAGGTTAAATTAACTTAACTAATTTAGAACAACATTTGATATGTGTTTAACCCATTCACAATGCAAACCTGAGTTAGACAAAAACATTATTTGAGAAAATAACATTTTAAAGAAAGATTTGCTAAATAGAAATCAATAATCTTTAGGACACTTGATTTCTATTAATATTTCTCCAGGAAATAATTAAGACTCAAATTCGTAATTTAGAAAGCTAGAGGGCGCTCTATGTGTTGGGCCACTTCCTGTGGCCTTTGTTTATATTATCTTAAATTGACATTAATTATCCCTATTGATGCTGTAATAACACTCGTAGTTCTATTGAACTACGAACTACAAGAAAGTTGGGGGTGAATTTATAGCCTTGAGTGACTCCATCCTCTTTGTGCTCCAGGTCACACAGTTTATAATATTTAAAACTTGGGTAACTCTTACTGCTTTAATAAACATTAATGATTAATACAACAACTGATTATATATTTCCATAACAATAGACAGGCGGATTGAAGTGTCGACTGTTTTAATGTGGGCATTTTTTAAGTATGGCCAGCTGAAGACAAACCTGTGCCAAAAAGCGAAGCTCACCTTGTCATCTGTACAATATACAATCCTCACAACAGAAATGAAGAAATTCCAAATACAAGTGGCTTCACTGATCTTCCTCTGTAGGGTCACCATGCTTAGCCTTAGAGAAAGGACAAGGAGCTTTATCCTGGAAGAGTTTCAAGTAGAACTACATCAGAAGGAGTCAGTTCAGGGTGTTTAGGGCATCAATTTAGATGCCCTAAACACAATTTCTGTAGTTTTATGGACACAATCCACTATGGATGACCAAGAATATGCTCAAGGGATTATATATCGCCTTTGGACTAGGGACCCCAAGGATCTCCCTAAACTAGCAGGAGAGTGTCACTGGGGAGATGAATGTCTGGATGGGTGGTTATTTGATCAATTATAGAATCATACTATATTTTATAGTGAAGCTAACTTCTACGGCTGTCAGCCAATTTTGAGTTAAAAAGGGAACATCAAGACTTTTAATAAATTTAATCATAGAGCAGATTTAAATTATGATCCTAATAACAGACACTTATGGAAAGTCTGAAAATACAAAATAAAACTGCACTTGTAAAAATGTATCCCTTCCCCAGCACACAGTATTTCGTTAGACTCCATATTACTACTTTAACTTTTCTGTTTCCTTTTGCAGTCCAGTGTCCTCTTTCTCTTTAGTCCTTGAAACTGATCAGACTTGGCACAGGTCTTTAGGAGACCACCACACACATCCTAATCGACCTCTATAATGTATATGAATAATGACCTTCTTCAATTCAATTGTGCAATTAGTTCTGGAAGTGTATGTGGCCAGCCTCGACACAGATACAGCAGGGATATCAGACGTTCACAGCCTGGTTCTAATTTCTGCGTTTTTATTGCCTTGAAGGCCAAACCGAAAACCCATCAAATCAAAAGTAAAGCACTTCTGGGTTTGAAGGCATATCGAGTAAAAGGTGAAAATATGTGGAGACTAATTCCTGACAGTGTATTCATGAAGAAAAATGAAAATTTTGTGATCATGTTATGGTGGAAAATGCTCTCTAACTCATGAGGGAGACGAAATGTCTGAACTGTCTCTGTTTTTTATCTTCAGAATCAAAGGGTTGCCCCACCCACTCTTCTTTGGGTTTGATAACATTTACATAAATGTAAACGTCCAATGTAGACAAATGTGTCTCACCTGGTTTGATTAATTTTTAGTTTGGATAATTCAGTGATTGCGTGTTTTTAGTAAAGAGGGCATAGGAAATATCTTCATATGTAGAGCTACATCTGCAAATATACATTCCTTAAAGAAAGAACAGGCTAATTAAAGGGGGTTTTACATACCACCAGTCATTTAGCAGTTTGCTAAATGTAAATTACTTTTCCAACGAGGTGTTCTGGTTGTAATCATTGATTTCCCCTCGCATTTATCCAGTTGCTTTACCATGAGTGTCCTGGGGCTCATTATGGAGGGGTTATAATGTGCACAGATTACACACTGTGAGCCAGGGTCATTAGCTCAGTGTCTATTTGCAGCACTACTGAACTGTTCAGAGTGATTGCCATCTCTGGTGCCCTGTTTAGCATTTCTCCGTTTTACATGTTATTTTAGACGGAGCGTTGCTGACAATACAGCAGTCACTTGCAAATGTCAAAGCAAACAGTGACATTGTGTGATTTTTAGAGTCTACAGAAAAATTTGAAGGGTAAAGATTGATTGCACCTGCTGCGATATTAGCCTGTTTTTAAACAGCTGCGGGTAATGATTATCATACGACAAGGGCAAATAAAAACAATGCATCATTTTAGTTGTCCAGCTATCCAGCTATTCATATATTTCTAGACTTTCAGGTTTGGTTGGAAACGAGGTACAACCCCAGTGAGCTTTAGGCATCATATCAATGCCAAGGCTACCTGTAGCCCTCATTTAGATGCTGCTCAATGGCAAGTATATATGTGGCCCTGAGCCTGTATGCTTGCTATCATAGTTTTACTTGCATACAGAGCTCGCAATGTCCCTCACTGGCGCTAAGGAGCCCTTAGGAATCCCACAATCCTTGGCCTGACATGACGCAGAACCACACCCACCTCAAGGAAATTAACTAAAATGTCTGGAGAGAGGAGAGTGTGCACTTAGTATTTTTTTGTGTGTGTCTTTGAAAGGCTGTAGGCCCAGATTTGACTAGAATCATGCATGTGCATTTCTTTCACGTGATGACGTATGAGTTAAAGGCTGTCTGAAATCGGCACCGCACGATAGTGTTCTTACTGTTAAACAATCGTACTTTAAACCATCAATTCTTGCTTCTGGTGCAATAGCTTGGTGTTTCTATAGACCAATTCACGCGTGACGTCACGAGCTACATCCGAGCTACATCCGGGTCACGCTGGTAGGCAAAAACAGTACTGTTCTCGCCTACCACTGTGACAAAACGGGTGAATTAGAGCGTACTTTTAGTTTATTTTTGGAATCTAAACAATGCCTACGACTTGTTGTGCTCCCGGTTGCACACAGAGGCATTCCAAAATGTCGGATGTACGTTTCTTTCATTTACCGAAGGACGAAGAAAGAAAAAAAAATTGGATAATTTCAATGAAAAGGATGCAGACAGACAATCCCAATCGACTGTGGGAGCCATCATACCACAACATAATTTGCAGTCTACACTTCATCTCCGGTAAATACAACTTAATTCTGCACTAGTCATTGTTCTACCTAAATAATTATCTGAATAAAAATTAAGATATATACTAAGACGGAAACCTTCGTTTTGTAATAATATACGTACATGTACAATGTATGCAAACCCTCTGGCATGAGTCTATGAAAAGGATTAATAAGACAAAACCACCAAAATTATCCTTTGTGAACGATGTTTGTTTTAACCTACCGATGCCGGGTCTTCCTCTCTGCTGAGGCGCTGTTTGTGTCCGACTCTGCTGTCGTATGTTACACAAACATGTCTGAACACGTCCCGATATAAAATAATTGTAGCTGTCCAGTGATTTCATGCTTCCATGCTCTCTTGTCTGTACTGTCCTGCCGTGTTTATAAGGCATCTGTATGTCGCCGTACGGAACCCTTGGCCAGCATTTCACAGACTCACTCCGTCCCCTCAGGCTTTTGCTGTGTGGATCTGGCAATCTGATACCATCAACCATCAACTTACTCTTAACGATCTTGTGGGACTTTATCTAAAGAAGAAAAATACCTTGAGAACTCGTCAGTTTCTCTGTTTGCGTCCGCCATTGTGTTCGCCTTTTGCCTACCAGTCCGGCGCGCATGCGCGAAAAACCCGCATCAAAACAATAACAATGAACTGGTCTATTAGGGATGTACAATATATTTGGATTAACACTGGCCAGTGTTAGTATGTATTTCTTCTTATCCCATCAGTAAAACTGGGCCGATATTAATTGCAGATATTTGTTTCTATCCAGTTGCTGTTTGTGTATGTGGAGGTGGAGGTGGAGAGGCGGGTGATTGCCATGTGTTACTTGTCTGGGCATGTGACAGTGATGGTGATGCAGCGCAGGATTGTGAGGTGTTTAACTAAAGCAGAGAAGCTTTGTTGAATGGACAGGAAATGGGCTAAATTGGCTGAATTCCCCAGGTATCTGCTGAATTCCAAACTACTACCTCTGCCAAAGAAAACCACTACATTTTCCTGTTTTATGTGTTATGGTCCTTTGAATTAAAGTTTGTAAAGGGTCTATGACCGACCTAAAAAGAAAACTGGAAAGTGGTATCGATCAGGAAGAGCTACACAGTCAAGAGCTGCAGAAGTCTGTTATTAACCCATTTATTTAAGCCAAAAGCAGAGGTCCTTTGATCTTAGCCATGGAACAGTGGACCAGAGCATTATGCTTGGGGAGCTGCTGAGGGGGCCATGGGAGTGTGGTTATCCAGTCCACATGTGTGCTGTGGATTAGAAGGCTTATGACTGTCCTCTAACGTGTTCTGTGTATGTTATCTATTAGTTATTTTGGGATTATTTCAAGTTCAATGGACACAGAAACGGAAAGGTAAAAGACAATATAAGGAGGATCAACCTCCATGTCCTTAAAAACAGCAGTGCACCAACTACAGCACCAACTACAGCGAGTCACCAGAATTGACAAAGACTCCTAGATAAGTGTTGAAACCTTTTTCAGAAAGAACTGAGTGAAAGTCAGGTTGCCTCCGATTTTGCTGTTTGGGCAAAAACCTTTTTGTATCTCTGATATTATGAACAGACACAGCCAGGTTAACTCCTTAATGGGAACACCGGGGAACAATCTTAATTGGTCATGAAAATTCCTGGAACACACAGAATATATTTATTCCTAAAAATTGCTATGACAACATTCTGTTTTTAGGCTAAATGTTTAGAGTTATCAGAGCTGTCAAACGTATGGTTTTGTTGTTTCTGCATAAACCTGTCTAAAAAAAAAATCTATATTAGATCCTAAACTGTGCAAGAGAACTCCATTTTCTGCAGCTGAGAAATGGTTGCGCTCTGAATTAAAAGCTGTTCATGTGAAACGGGCCAGTCTGACTCAGTGTGTAACCTTTGAGAATTAAAACCGGAAAGTTAAAACTCAAACTTTGCAACCCCATATGCCCTGTTAGAAGATTTGGAGAAACTCTGGGTGAATATCCGTGCATAATTAACACAGGCTGTTATTTTTAGGGGAAAGTGGTGTCTGCATAGCCACCTGACTGCACAGCCCAGAAACCTTGCAAACATGCAAATGAGAAAGGGATCCCAGCACACACTGTGGTGCAGTGTGTAATGTTGCTGCTGGCCTCCTGGTTCCCCTGATGTGCTTTTTCATGCAGCTTTAGTCACCTCAAAGTAGTGTCCCGACTTGGATGAGATCCTGCTGCTATGTAGCCACCAGTGTGATTAGATTTTTTTTTTTTTAAATCGTGTTTAGGTTTTCATTAATGGGAATCCTTTCATTTCTGTTTGTTGATCTGAGTCTTTTTAAAACATCACATTTAAGATGTTTAAATCATGACTTTAATTAAAAGATTTCGTTATTTGGGTGCATTGTGGGATGTTAGGAAACGTGAAAGAAAAAGATTGTCTTTTTTTTAACGCGACCAGATTCAAGCACAGCTTTTTCACACTGAGGAAATATTGCAATCTAATGATCCACAAAGATCCCAAATGACGGTAATGATTTGGGGGTTCTGTTAGTTTAAGCCAAGCTTCCATGTTCAGTTTTGGTGTTAACTTTACTTGTGTTTGATGTTCTATCTTTCTATTGCCTGTCTCTTTGCTAACTTGCTTTTTATTACCAAACCTGCCCTGTTTCAAGCCTTTGCTTCCACAGTGTACACAATGGGGAAATCCGGGCGCGTCAGTGGCCAAAACACATAGAGTTATACATTAGATTACAACCTATTTTTAAGTAAAGTTCTAAAGCAAAAAATATGAACTTATCAGAAAGGCAAAAAAAAAATAAAGAAAATATTATGCAAATATTGACAATGTGGCATGTAATGACCCAACAGAATCTGGAGACCCGGTAGTTCAGCCGACACAGAGAACGAACGTTTAAGAATGTATATAGATAATAATCTGCGGTTGCAGAAACAGGAATTGACTGGAGCACAGACTAGAGTCACTGTGGGGAGAAGAGCCGGGTTAGTGGCAGAGAACAACTCAGTGGAGATGACTGTGTACTGAACAAAAGCCACCAACTCAGCTCTACAGCCCTACATTCATGAAGCTGACCTTGATTTATCAGATGGCTTTGTAACAAGGGGTGATTTCATTTGTGCCGAGAATTGTGACCATTTTCAAAATAGGGCTCAGCGATATGGACTTTAAATGTTATCGCAATATACTGTAGTAATGTGTGATAACAATAAAAGTGATGATGGAAGACTATTTACAGCGTCGTGCAGTCTTTGTGGCTGTGGCTGCATGCCAATTGTTGGCCGACAAGCGCTAATGTGATGAGGGGATTCCTCCTGTTAGTAAGGAAGAAACAGGTGAGCTGTTGTAACAAACAAGCATCACTTCTAATATAACTGCTTACTATACCCAAACAATATCAGTGACCCGCTATATATTTTTCATTAAAAGATAGTACATACACAAAGCCCACAAGTCAAAAATAGGATGAAATATGAAATAAATCTGCATTTTTTTTTAAATAATAATCAGTCATTATCTTAAGTGGGCCGGTCTGAGGCATGAAAATGTGTCCCACTCCGGGCCTGGCTACTGCCCACATGTCAATGATACAGTCTCATGATGCTCACATCAGGCTGAGGCCACTGCAAGTTATTCACTCTTGGCTGATATGGACATCACAACCAAAAGAAACCCACTAACAATCTACTTGATCTCCATGACAACTAAATAAAATGCCATTATCAAGCATCATCCACGCTCCCTCTGTGCAGAAGAGCTCCCAGTCACAGAGAAGCACACACACCTCCAACTTATGCACATAGGCTAGTTGCAACTATATTTGCGTTTGTACATTTGTTCCCTCCTATTTAGCAGTGAGGAGGGAGGAGAAATGCAGAGGAAGCTCTGTGAGAGCGGCGGCTCAGTGGCACAGGCGCCGCTCATTACCAGTTTCAGCTCTTTGTGAGTGGCTCAGTAAAAAGCACAGGTTTCTGGTTTTGTTTGGCTGATTGCTGAGGACAACACCTGACAATGTATGTTCACAAAGGGTCAGGGATCTTCTGGGAGCAAGCTGGTGATAAACTGATTTAAATTCTGATGGTGTTTTTTTTTTCCCCCCTCAAGTGGAAGGCAGAAAATGATGGTGGAGGTATAGAAGGCTCTCATGTTCATTTAGAGGCAAATTCTATAGATTGCAGATTGTTAATGCAGGTATGTTCCAAAGGCAGTCACTGTGAGGCAGGACCTGTTTAGCAAATAAAGAACGCAGTAGCAGGATCTTTTTTTTTTTTACACTAAAATGAGGTTTTGCAGACTTACCACTGTCGAAAGGACCATGGAGCTCCTGAAGACTGAAAGGTAGTGTTAAACCAGTGTGAAATGTTCCTAATTTAGGTAAGACTGGTGAATTTTACACCCTCTGAACTTTGATTCTGTTGGAGGTGAATTAGTATTTATACTGCCTATTATGTGAATTTATGCATGCACTGAACTGGGGCATTACACTCCTTTTCAAAAACCGCCACAATTGTTGTACAATCTCATTAAATCTGGTGACAGTGTACATTTTGGATATGTTTTAAATACTTAAGCCCAAGGAAATAGCTTTGTCTCCCTCGTAAATTCATTGATGAGGTTACATGAAAAAAATAAAAATAAAAAAAAACTTTGGATTGTATTGAATGTTGTTTCTGGGGGACAGGGTTCACGGACAACACCAGTGTGAGTCTGGATTCCACCATGAAATTGGCCTCCTGCGAGCCAAGAGATTAATTCACAGCCGATGTTTTCTTTCACCTTTGATTCACTGCGGCGCATGGCTCACCCACGGAGGTTCACAGCGTGACCGACTTCATCTCATTTTCACAATCGGAGGGTTAAACCGGTGCCCGCCTGGCTCTCAGACTGTGCAGGTGTTTTTTTTTTTTTCTTCTCCATTTTCATTCATCCAACAGCTACCGTCTCCTGCCAAGCTTGTGTCGCAGATGTTGCGAACAAAGCCGAGGCTGCAGAGAAAAAAAAACACCGGGTGAAGGAAATGAACCCGTCAGATCCTCACCTCCATCTAATCAAGTGACCTCGGAAAAGTTCCTGCACCGCGGGATCTAGTTAGGAACTGAATCGCGCCGATAACTTCCTCATCATCGGAGTAAACAGGCAGTATCTATGTCAGATTAGGTCAGTCCATCTCAAAGGAACGAGTAATCAGCTTAGAGGATAACGCCACCTGCATTGAGCCTCTCCTTATCTTCAGCGCCTGGTGATCTACTCGTTCCTCCTCCGAACAGTTTCCTCTTGATATCTGCAAATTGGAGTTGCTTCATTGAAATTACGCTGAGTGGCTGTGATGTGCATAAAAAGCAAATGCGGTAACTGATTGGTTTTTTTTTTGTTTGTTTTTTTTTTAAAGCTATCACCCAGAGTGTCATTAAAACGTGCAAATTCCTGCTCGCCTCACTCAGCTGAGTCCTCCCTGAATATGCAGCCCTGATATTCACATTTCACTTTCATGAAGATGTTTCCCATTAAAACGTGACCTGGGGGTGCACCACTCTTTACAATATATCATAATAACTGTGGCACTTATATAATTAGTCTTTCATGAATGTGCAAGGGAGGTATAGTCCTGACTGACTGCCATTAAATTGTTTTTGGTTTTTTTTTTTTGTTGGCATTTTAATGGAGTAAAGGCTGACATATTTCACTTACATGTGGGTTGTGGATGAATGAAAGCCTAACATTGAAAAGTTACATTAATATATAGGACAAGTCTAGCATTAACGATCTGTCAGGAATCGTTCTTTAAACAGTAATAGGGCAAGTTGATGCTCTGGGTAAGCACAGGTTTGCAATCCCTCGTGCCACAGGTGTTGCATTTGTTCCTCCTTCATGGCTGTTAGGTCATTGTGTTCGGTTATGTGTCCCTGGATGCACCGAGTTTTGTCATTTCAAAATATCGTGGCCCCATTCATAATCATCTCGGTGTAGTCACGCATTAAAGCAAAAATACTCAATCGATGATTTCCATCAAATACTGAGGTATATAGGCAGGAATAAGATCCAGATGACTTTTCTCAGCAATGTACTGTGTTAAGGGTAATCATTTAGGTACTGTCAGCTAGAGGCAGGGGGGCTAGTATTTAATTCTCATTGTATGAAAATGAGTAAAACATGCCACAGTTTTACCATATTCCAGAATTACCACTAAAAATTAAAACAGGATAACACCATCTGACTGATATTAGTAAAACAGAAAAGCTAATATTATTTCCATTGCTGTGTGGTGCGCCGAATCCCTCCATTCAATGAACGTCTATATTTGTTTGAGCTTTATTTTACTTGGAATAATCACATTGAAACGCGGAATCAATTTTGCAAACAGGTTCCAGCCAAGATCTTGTTATAACAGTCCAACATTTAAACAAACTGGTTGAAAAAGTTGGCAAATTCCACCAAATTCGTTTATCTATTACCCATTTTTAATACAAGGGCATCTTCTCCAGGGAGGTTACTGGCAGCTGTAACGCCATACTTCTTGGGATTGTCTGCTCGGGAATTAATGCTGCAATCCATTTACTTCTGGAGATGGACCAGAAAATGCTGTCACATCCAATCCAAACTGCTTCCAGCTGCAAGTAGGGAAACTGGTAGGATTAGCTAATTGTTGCGCTCAGTAGGTACATTTAAATGGCAAAACAATGCATTTGTTTGCATTCTTAGTTTTTGCATCACACTTTCATTGACAGTTGTTTTACATTACTGTGCATGATAGAATTATTAGTGCAATTCCATCACTCCATCCATCCATCCATCCATCCATCCATCCATCCATCCATCCATCCATCCATCCATCCATCTCAGGTCTTTGGTAAGACCAGATCAAAGGCAAGAGCTCATATCTGACAGAACTAATAAAATAATAAAGGACATAAGCTAACTAGACAGAAACTGAATCTAACAGATACCAAATTAAAGTGTAAACATAAATCCTGAACCAAAGCTAAACTAGTAACAGAGACAAGGATCTCAGGATAAACAATAGTGAAGGTGAAAACATAAACAGACTGCAGGATCCCCGGGGAGCTACCCCAGGGAATCCTGGCAATCCAGCCATCTGTCACTATTCCTGTCATGTTTGTTGTATGTTGAGGAGGACACAAATGGCAACGGGGCAGAGGCAGATGCATGATGGAGACAGATTTTAACTCGGACCCTCCAGAACATGAGGAATACCTACAGGAACAAGGCCAGGATTGAGCAGTGAGAGATAAAAAAAACAAGGAGCTTCAATAGTTTACGTCATTTTAGTTAAGCATGTTAGCCTATAATATTTCTTTCCAAAAATCAGTTTTGAAAGAGCAACTTCGTAAAAGGAAAAAAACTAAAACAACCTGGCCCCATGTGAAAATGTTTTTGCCACCTTGTTGCTGATCAATTGATTGCGATTAGCCACAAAAGCAGAGTTGGAGTTGACTTGAGCTTGCTTAAGTGTGACAAACAAGCAACAACAGAAGCACTTTATTGTGAAAAGTAAGAAATAAATAATCATGTTGTTCTTGTCTAGTGTCTAGTATCTGGAAAGGTTTCTTTCTTTCAATACTGTAAAAAACATTTAGGCAATGCATTGATGTTAGCAAAATCCCGCAGGATCGTGTGGCACTACTGGTTAACGATCCAATCAATAAAATAGTTCAAACTAGGATGAAATACCAAACCAGGACTTCAGTGGTATACTTTTTTATGCTTCTTTTGCACTTAATCCAATTTATCCTGCCAAAACTGTACTCCATCTGTGCAAGCATGTTTCCGTTTGTGTCTGTTTTTAAAGTCAAACATCAAAGTAAAAAAATATTTGGCACACTAGTCCTCATTTATCCTTCCTTTCATGGATAGAGATCTTTCCTTTTTGGACTGTATTGCAGCATATTTAATATACACACCAAGTGTCTCTTATCAGTCCCATCAACACTGAGATGTTGCATGTTTATGCAAAAGAGAAGCAATTATAATCAAGTTTCAGCCTCTTCATGTTTCATTTAGGATAAAAATCAGTGCAGAGAATTTCAAAAGAGGTAATAACTGATTGCATTAGGTAGATGAAATACTGCTTTGCTTTCACATTTATTAATTAATCCAGACTGTGACAAATAAGAGCTGTTTGTATCCATGAGAATCTCTTAACAAGTTAGACTGCTAGACTGCAGATATATGCACACACACTCGAATCATCCAGCATATTGTACCATGATTAAAATCTATCTAAAACATAATTGGCATAGCAAGTGCACACGGCTGCAAAGGGCTCCAGATCTGGGACGCTTTCACACCTGTAAGTCCACCTATTTTGGTCTGAATCACTTCATGAGTTTGTGAACAAGAAGCTTTGCTGGTGGTTCGGATTCTTTTCGAAAGGCGACAACTCAAACTGAACATCTTAGCTGTGAAAAGCACTCTTAATTGGAGCAAGGTTTTTCTCAGTTCCTTTAACACTGCTACAGCACATCCTTAAAAATGTGCATTTCCGTCACTCCCCGTCCAGACTAAATTTAGTGCAAAGAACCAAAACAGAAATAAAGGTGTGTGAAAATGTTTCATTTATTTGAGTTCTAGCACCCATAAATTTGCAAATGCGTCCATTATTTTTGTACAGAATGTATAAAATCACCATGTTAAATACGTATGCGTGGAAAAACTCTGTTTCTTCTCATCCTGGGTTCACGGTTGTCTGACACTGAAAAGCTCTAACACTCTATGAGCTTTTGAGAGCTCCTGTCTTAGCCTAAAATTCCTACCCAGGAGTTTTAACTTAAGAGTGATTCAGATTGCATCTGAGAGCGACTCTGGATAAGGAGACAATAGAATTTTTTTTTTTGGTTGATAGAAGAAACAAACAAACAACAATGCAAATGTGCTCCTAATAATAAACGGAAATAAATTATCTGATTACACTGGATTAAGAAATATGTAGCATGATGATGGAACTTAGCGTGTCACGCAAAATGTTGGAACGTATCTGATGTACGTCCACATCATTATTTTGATTTGCTTGTCATGTTTACTCACTATACACATTTTCCTACTTGATCTATTTCATATCAATTTGCACCCACCTGTCAGCATTTTACTCTGACTGCCTGCTTGTATAAAGCCGTTCTATTTTGTCATGAAATGGAGAGCAAAGGTGGAGAAACCCAAACTGGAGAGAGGAGCAGCGCCTCTGTCCGGCACAGCTGAGAATACTGAAGTGTTGAGCGGGAAACTGGTCCCCCGAATCGCCACGCAAATAGGCAGAATTTGTAGCACATTGCCATGGATCAATGCAACTTTTTCTCCGCTCCTACGCACCAGCCTGGAAAGTGAGAAGTGCTCCATGCAGCAATGAAAAGCCAGAGAGGAGAATGCATCACACAAGCGAATTTCTAGATGAACATCTAGGCTACAGACATCATCATGTACCATAAAACATATACTTTTTCTACATCTTTTACATCTTCCCTCTAAGTATATAGTGTTCATATTATTGCACTTCTAGACTGTGTATTTATTTCTTTTTTTCTGCAACTTTTTCCAGTTCTTCTGCATTTTGCAGTCTGTAAATAATATAGAAATGCCTCTGTACTATATTGTTTGTAAATCTTTCTACTTTTTATTCATGATCATTCCATATGTTGCTAGAGCCACACCTTTAACCCATTGGTCCACAGAAATTAATTAATTTCCCTCTATGATGATAAAGATGATCCTATCTACATAGTAATAATTATGTGATTGTTAAAGAAGTTTATGTTCTCATTTCCTCCACTGTTTAGGTGGTGGATCAGCCAATCAGCTCTCTCTGTTTCCACCATTTTCCTTCTTAAAACACTCATAGGCTCGTTGAAAGTCTTCCTCACTACTCCTAAAAAATGTTCACTTTAGGAACTTTCTTAAGGCCTAAGATGCTTCGTGGATAACCTTTTTTTTTAAATCTTAGAATTCAGTAAATTCTAAGATTTGTTTCCTAAAATGACATCACTAAGAGCTACTTTTAAGATAGTTTTTGAATACAGGCACTGACCATTTTTTACTATACACTTTCATATCAACAGTAGCAAAAGCCTGTTAAAAATCCCCTAAGGAAAATCTTTGGATTTGTGAAGTCTGCTTCCACTTGTTGCGGCCTGCTTAATGGATGAACATGCTCTTCCATTCTGCTAATAAGGGTCAAGCATGTTACATTCTGTGACCGTGGATGATGCTGTTTTAACCAAATGTCAAAGAATTGTTTGTTACATCAAGCACAGCCCATCAAATGTTTTGTTTTTATTTGACAGCTTTTTAGAAGTATATCAAATTTAAAAAAAAGAAGTAATTTTTGTTGAATTGATGACTTGAAATGTCTTTATTATAAGCTGACTTGAAATCTGATTATTCTGATATTTCATTTTTAACAGATTTGCCATTAGTCAGTTGATTTTTATTATTCGATTAACAGTCCTATAATAAACACATGTGTTAAAGGGTGTTTTTTCACATGACAGTACCATAACTGCTCCTGGTGGATTTTACTGAAGAAGTATTAATAAATGGTTAAAAGATGCTTTATTTCACAAGAAGGCCATGTATAATAATATATGTACACTTACAGATTACCCAGTCCCAGAAACTGAGTCTGGCAACAATAGGAAAATTCTGCCATGCATCAGGTCTGCTCATCAGCCTCTAAATTTTATCCAAACATGACATCTAATCTTGGCTCTTCCATAGATCTACTCGCTTCATACACATGCATCTCCATCAGCGGGAACGCTCCTTATTTCCTCTAATGCTTGCCGAGCGTATGTGGGAATGTAACGCAGAGCTGTGGAGACATCTGCACAGTCAGGACTATTTACAGACAGTGCAGCATAAAATAAATACCAGTCGGTACCTTCAACTTGTGGCTTGTTCTAAAATAGTTCTTCCTACGGCTGGATGGTATAGCAAAAAAGCAAAACACACAAACACTGAATTCAAACTCAACCCTTTATTCAACCAACTTTTTACCAAAACTGCAAGTTTTTCCATCCATCTTCTTCCGCTTATCCGGGGTCGGGTCGCGGGGGCAGCAGCTTCAGTAGGGAGGCCCAGACGTCCCTCTCCCCGGCCACTTGGGCCAGCTCCTCAGGAGGAATCCCAAGGCGTTCCCAGGCCAGCAGAGAGACATAGTCCCTCCAGCGTGTCCTGGGTCTCCCTCTGGGTCTCCTCCCGTTGGGACGTGCCCGGAACACCTCACCAGGGAGGCGTCCAGGAGGCATCCTGACCAGATGCCCGAGCCTCCTCAACTGGCTCCTCTCGACGTGGAGGAGCAGCGGCTCTACTCTGAGTCCTCCCCGGATGACTGAGCTCCTCATCCTATCTCTAAGGGAGAGCCCAGATACACTACGGAGAAAACAGATTTTGGCCGCTTGTATCTGGGATCTCATTCTTTTGGCCAGGACCCAAAGCTCGTGACCATAGATGAGGGTAGGAGCGTAGATCGACCGGTAAATCGAGAGCTTCGCCTTTTGGCTCAGCTCTCTCTTCACCACAACGGACCGGTACAGCGCCCGCTTCACAGCAGACGCTGCACCAATCCGCCTGTCGATCTCCCGCTCCATCTTCCCCTCATTCGTGAACAAGACCCCAAGATACTTGAACTCCTCCACTAGGGGCAGCACATTCTCCCCAACCCGGAGAAGGCACTCTACCCTTTTCCGGTTCAAGACCATGGTCTCGGATTTGGAGGCACTGATTTTCATCCCGGCCGCTTCGCACTCGGCTGCGAACCGCTCCAGTGAGAGCTGTAGATCACGCCCTGATGAAACCAATAGAACCTCGTCATCCGCAAATAGCACAGACTCAATCCTAAGGCCACCAAAACGGATCTCTTCAACATCTTGGCTGTGCCTAGAACAGAATCGGGGAGAAAGGGCAACCTTGGAGTCCAACTCTCACTGGAAACGAGTCCGACTTACTGCCGGCAATGCGGACCCGACTCTGACACTGGTCGTACAGAGACCTAACAGCCCTTGTTAAAGGACCAGGTACTCTATTCTCCCGAAGTACCCCCCACAGAATCACTTGAGGGACACGGTCGAATGCCTTCTCCAGATCCCCAAAACACATGTAGACTGGTTGAGCAAACTCCCATGCATCCTCCAGAATCTTGCTGAGGGTGTAGAGCTGATCCATTACAAGTTTCTGCGCCACACGTTTGGTAGAAAAAAAGCGTTTCCATGGACATGCGGCTCCTTTGTTGTGCAATTTGATTGGTCAGACCAGAAATGTCTTATTTTTTATTATAATAACTTTATTTTTTATAATTTTTTTTGTATTTGTATTTTATACTTTTACCTTGTATATTTCAGTGTCTTTGATTTGTCTACAATGCCTGTGGAGGGGGATTGTTGAAGGTGGGGCACCGGTTTAGTTGTTTGCCCAGGGCCCCAAACAGGCTAGGTTTGCCCCTGGGTCGGACAACAACTGTGCGTTGTTTAGGCGGCTGGCCAGGCTCTACAAGCCACTGGGAAGAATGAACACAATGGACTGCTTTATTAAACCCACCTTCTCCACCATAACCTGACAATGAGTCGAAATAAAAAAAAGGCTAGAAAAAAAAGGTATTGATATTGATATTTGTTGAATCATTAGCAGTCAGTAACACACATTTCAAGGTTTTTGCCCATTATATCCTGGGACTAATAAATCCTTTATTCCTGTATTACTATTATTTGCTGCGTCAAGTTTCATTGAACCCCCCTATAAAAACACCTAACCCCCCCCCCCCCCCCCCCCCCCCCCCTCACGCTTCTAATTCTCTGGTGCCGCCACTGGTTGCAGTCACACTTGACATATTTTAAATTGCACGTTGCACTATGGAGCCCTGCTGCGTGGTAAAATGAATGGTCTAGAGAGGCATCAGATTAAGGCTTATGGTAACAGTCAGTGTTACGTGAGTGTATTATGTTCAGAACCCCATTAGTTCATATTTTGAGACCGAGTAACAATAAAATGTCTGATTTGAGTATTATCTGAGGCTGAAAAACCAATTGGTTTTGCAGTTTCTTCAGTTTGTCACTAGTTGATTCCACTGCAAATAAGCAGCTTGATCTTAAAGGCTGACATAAAAAAATGTGCCAGGTAAGAATTATCAAACTGTATTTGGTGCACTTTGGAGCTGCATTTAAGGACCAGGAAGATAAGGAGAAACATAAAGTATTTTTTTAAACAACTGAAGGACAGCCTTAGGATTCCCACTAAAACTGTAAAAGCTTCCCCACCTTAAAGGCACTGCTACTTTATTTAGAGTATATGAGCTCCAGGAAGGTATGGCATGCCAAGCAGAGATTGCCTCACAGAAAATGGAAAAATGCATTTCCTGTTTAATATTAAAATGGCCTTCTCCGGAGGATAAGACCTGCACTCGGAGCTGACATTTTGTTGCAGAAAGAAAATCCCCAGAAATTTCTCTGTTCAGCTCAAAGGTAGATTATTTCAGAATTATGTAAAGTAGCACCCTGTGCAGTCCCAGCAAAGAAGAAACGAATGAAAATCAAAACAAAGACCACCTCCCACTTTGCTCTACATTTACCTTGAGGACAGGACGCTGAAGGGATAATAAAAAAATCTGTTAAAAAAATTAAAAAGTTTTCATTCAAGTTTCCAAAAAACTCAGTCAGGCCTCTGACCTGTATTTGAAAGGAAATGCAAATCCAAAATCCACTTTCCTATTAGGAAGATAAAGCAAAATCACTTATTTTTAATTGTGATATCAGTGTGGGAAATCTTGCAGGAAGGATGTATTATTTGGTAGGTTTTTATATGCATTCACATTATATAAATAACATCTTCAACGTATTTGCTAAACTTTGGCTTATACTCAACAGATCAAAGAGAATAATTTCTAATCAAATGACACAGGACATCATAAAGCTTAAAGAGTTAGAGTCATAATGGTGTGACAGAAACCTAATGTGCAGACCCTACAACTCCCCACCATTTATTTGTGTTTGGCCATCACAAGAATATAAAATTAGCTTTAGATCTTAATCATTTTATTGCTTAGTTTGTGTTAATAATTTTATTGTTATAAATAACAATGTACAATCTGGAAATCTATAACGTGAGGTTCACTTAAGGTGACATTTAACTTTTTCATGCATGTAAGAGAAGATAACATTTTTGTTGTAGGAATAGAATCTGATGTGTTTACCATTAGATTTGAACAAATGGCCATAAGAATAATAACGATTTATGAATTTGAAGGTCTCTCTCCACTCATCTTGTATAAATAGCCATTGGTTAATGGTTGCTTTAAGCTGTTTGTATTAGCAACTGGATTTTAACAGAAAAACCTTCGTTCCTTTCAAGTCTTGCCTTTGATTAATACTAACATTTGGATCAGAAATCACTGTCTAGGCAGCAATTTACTCCATAGGAGCTCTTGACAAGTGGCTTGTTGGCAAATCACCATGCTGCACTTGTTGGGTATTCTTAGTCATTGGTAAAAACAAGACGTTCAAGTGATGCTCTGTCTGTCTGTTCAAAGATGTGTAAAAAAATATTTCAGCGATGCTTTTCTAAAATATAGGCTAATGTGAATTTATTCATCATTATGGAGTTCATTATAAATAAACTTGACTTAATTTATGTAACAAATGTCAATTTGAAAGTTTTTGTGTCTGACTGTATGGTGTTCGAAAAGTGCAAACAAACTGCAAATACATAAATGTGCTGCAAACACAAAAAGTAGTACTCCAAACGCAAAAAAAATAGGCTTACACAAAAAAAAAAAACATGCAATGGAAAATGCAGCATAAAAGAAAGGCTACAATAACAGAAATTAGACACACCTAATGCAAACAAATGATGCTCACACACAAACACACATGCAAAGACAAAATGCTGCAAGTAGCAAAAACCGCTGTAAGTTAAGAAAAGCTGCAAACTAGCTCCACATAAGGGAAGTGCTCCAGACCACTAGGGGGAGTAGACAACCACCTGTAGGCCGTTGGGTCCATGGGCAGGTCTGGTCCATATTACTTGGTTGGTGTGCGACTCCCTGGATGACTTCTTGCAGCTGGATTTGAAATTCAAAAATTGTCCAGCTTATAGCATTATTTTTATGCAAATTGGGCAACAGTTAAATAGTTACACATCCTATTCTGCGGCTACTGTGATGTGGGATTTGTGGCCCGCATTTGAGAATGGAAGGTCATATTCACAGACCAGCAGTCTGTGGAGCTCTGGGATTGCATTAGTTTGAATCAACTCATGATAGACGCATTTTTAAGTCACTTGCTGCTTTCCCTGGCCTTTTCCATGCAGCTGTGGGTTTTTTTTTTTTGTTTGGTTGTTTTTTTTACATACTTGAGCTTGAGCATTTATTTTCTAGCCCTGCCTCAGTGTCATTCAGTGGTGGCTAAAGCCATTACCACTCACAGAATGAAGTGACAACTCTTCTTATTAAATGATATTGACCATTTTTACCTGGGTTAATAAACAATTAAATTCAATAAAATTTTATTTATATAGTGCCAATTCATGAAACATTTACAAAGGCACTTTACAAAGTCAAATTCAATCAGATTATACAGATTGGTAACAAATTTCCTATATAAGGGAAACCAGTTGATTGCATCAAAGTCCCGACAAGCAGCATTCACTCCTGGAGAAGCGTAGAGCCACAGGGAGAGTCGTCTGCATTGTACATGGCTTTGCAGCAATCCCTCATACTGAGCAAGCATGAAGCGACAGTGGAAAGAAAAAATCCCCTTTAACGGGAAGGAGACTTTTTAACTTTGCAACAGCGCAGTATTGCCAGTGGCCTTCGGGGGCACTAAACCTGGACGTTACAGGTCTAACACCCTACTGGCCAAAAGTTACATGGACCTGCTCTAAAACGATTAAACATTTCTTTGTGTAAGTTATAATAATTTATTAGTTAAGATTACCTTAAATCTGTAGAATGCTCCTGAGTTATGCTTTTTCATTAACAGATTTCTATTTAAAAGTTGTAAGGAATAAATCTTATTATAATGCTACTTAAGAAATAGAGAGCAGAAAACTGTATCAGGGTGGAGGCTTTGATACAGACAGTGCAGTATGAACAGTTTGTCAGATGCTTTTTTTTTGTAGCGTAAAAGTACCCCTGTTCCCTGCAAATATAGCACTGCACTAAAACCCAATGTAGTTTCTTCTCCATTAGCTTGGTTTTCTAATGGATCCATGCACTATTCATAGATCTGAGTGAATAAAAGCATTACAAGTTTTTGCTCAGTCATACGTATTTAATTATGCAAATGCCTACATACCCTCTTCATTGTATACTTCAAAACTACAGCGAACGGAATTGTGGTCTTACCTTTATGTTTAAGCCAGCGACATAAAGCTATAAAGATGATTATGCTCCAGAGCTTTTATCGGGTTAACATTGATTATTTGAGTGGAAATTAACTCTCAGTTTTCCGTCAAGGCTGACCCTCCTGCTGAGACAATGCCAATGCCCAGCTGCTCTTTCTCCACCACCCCCCCCCCCCCATTCAGATGACTCACTTGCTGTCTTTGTCTACTTTTGCAAAAAGCATACTGATGCAATGTAGGGGGACAAGGTGTGTGTAATGCAGGTGGATGCCCCTGTGGCGTGTTGCCACGACAGTGCAGCTGATAAATGTCCGGCAGCTACCTCAGCGGGCTACGCTGTCATCTTTGATTTAAGTTTTTTTTTTTCCCCACTAGTTTGAGGAGTTCTCCCAACCTAAAGAGACACAATTTAACAATAAAAAAGATGAGGATTTATTTGCTGCGTTTATGTATAGGTTTTCAAACAGTTGGTTTCCTCCATTTTGCTGTCAGAGGGTCTGACATTTCTGACCTTTTTCAGGAGTTAACGCTTTCGTCCAGTATGTGCAGGTTTTTTTTTAATTTAATTCAGATATTGAACTTGCAAAATCAGAAGGAAAGCAGCAGGCAGCTGAGCTCGCCGAGCTTCACGTTAATCCTCAAACGAACGAGCTGTTTTCTGTCACTGTTCAACATGTTTGTGCATAAATGCTCTTAATGTGTTTTCCCAGTTTCTCTGCCGCTGTTGATATTGCCAAAACATAAACCTGTGCAAATGATCCAGGGGAAAATATGTTGAAAGGTGGTGTGTTGGTCAACGGGAGACCTGAAAGCCCCCAATGCTGATTTTATGGAGAGGGTATCCACTGGATGAAAACTATATACGGTGGGATAATGTGATGATGGAGTGTCCAAATGCATTCCTGAATTTGGACACTCCAGGATTAAAGGACTAATGTCTCAGCAGGAACTTGACAAACTAATCCATGCGTTTATCTTTAGTCAAATTGATTACTGCAACAGTGTTTTCACAGGTCTGCCAAAAAAGTCCAACAGCTGCAGTTGATCACGGCCGCTGCTGCCCGTGTCCTCACTAAGACTAAAAACACAGAGCACATCACCCCAGTCCTAAGATCCTTACACTGGCTTTAGAACTATGGAAGGACTTTAGAACTAATAGACTTTAAAATACTTCTGTTAGTCTATTATTCACTGAATGGTTTTGAACCAAACTACATGACAAACTTGTTAATAGTGTTTCGAATCTTCCAGACCACTCAGGTATTCTGGCTCAAATCTACTCTGCATACCCAGAAGCAGAACCAAACATGGAGAAGCAGCATTTAGTTCTTATGCTCCACTTATCTGGAACAAACTCCCAGAGGACTTTAAAGGTGCTGAAACCCTGAGTTGCTTTAAATCAAGGTTAAAAACCTGTGTTTGGAGTTGCCGTTGAATGTTAATGTTGAAGTTTGTAGTCCAACTTCTCTTATATCTTAACCTGCTGCTACTATTCCACTGCAATGTGAATTATTCTGTGATGTTTTCTTCTCATGTACAGCACTTTGAATTGTCCTGTTATTGAAATGTGCTATAGTATCAGTATGTATTAAAAATCACATCTATCTCAATTGATGATACTTATTATTGTAACCAGTTCCAAGTCGTTAAAGATCTTTTTGTCTAATAGATAAATGTTATTTTTAAGGGAGCCATAATTGGAGACTTATTTAACACATATTCATAATACTAACTCTTCAGTTGGAGATTTAATGATATTATGTGCTTCCAGTCTCTAAAAGAATCAATAAGTAAGATATTAGTAATTACACTAATTTAATTACTGAGTAGTTAAAAAGATATCCACAAACCAACAAAGTCTAACTGCCTAACAGAATTCTGATTAGATTAGATTAGATTAGATTAGATTAGAAATTAAGTTTTAGATTTTCAGTAGCTGACAGATTTTACCTCATCAAATTCTTACTTTCTCTCTGTAAGGTTAAACTCCTGATTTATGCGCATGGATTGGTTTGGTCATGGAACTTTGGGGAAGACAAAGAGGAGTTTGGACCAAAAGTAGCTCCCACACAAAAGCTCAGTACACTGTTGTTGGGACTGGAAGGTTCACCCACATTGGCTCCTATAATATAATATAATATAATATAATATAATATAATATAATATAATATAATATAATATAATATAATACAATATCATTTTCTTTTTGAATAATATAGCCTTACTCTAAGTCATTTCATTTTATCTTCACAGCAAAATAAATTTGATTCTGTTCTTATAGATAAAAATTGATCTGCACTCTTTGGTTTGTTTGGACAGGTTTTTCCACATCTTAATTCCATAGATAGATATGCAACTTTCCATCAGATTATGTTCATCAGGCGAGAGGCAGGTCACACCCTGGGCAGGGTGCCAGTCAATCACAAAACAGCAACACACACACACACGCACACACACACACACACACACACACACACACACACACACACACACACCCTTGTTTTAAATGCAAAGTGAGCACCGTGCCTTGACTTCCATTCATTTTTAAACTTTTCTATAGCCTCACCCAATTTTTCACACTATAATTATGTCTCTTTACTACGTTGTAAAAAAAAATTTTAACCACATCTAGACATGATCAGGTAATTTACAAGTTTAAAAGTTAATATATATCTATTTCGGATTGAGATACATAAGGCTTGTGATAGTGAAACAGTCAAGCAATATGTGAATGCTAAATCTTTATCACCTTGTAGTTTTTTTTTTTAAACTAAAGAAAGTAGGATAAGATACATTTTTAAAACCACATAGAAAATCGAATCATAATTTTACCCTGGATGAAGCCTGTTGGAGGGTTTCTTAAAAAGTGAAATAGATAATTTAAGAATCACCCACATGGAACAGAAGCCTAGGTTTCAGCATGCTCTTTTTTCATGCTGAAAAGTTTTAGAATACGAAAAGAAGTTCAGATAAGAAAGTTGAATTAAAACTAACACAACAGGGGTTCTGCAGCTTCCCGCCCTGGGCTTCTGAAGAGTAACTTACCCCACCAGGAAAGAGAAATGTGGTTGCACTGCCCTCCTACATCAATGCAAAATTAAAACTCATTCAGACTCAGCCACCTAAATACCCACTTTCTATGACAAAGAATGGAAAGAAAACGATGGCTGTCTAAATTTCAAAACAATAAGGTATGAAGGGAGTAACACCAGTTTGTACCACTCTCTGAAAATAGACGTACTAGAGATGTGAAAATGTTGCATTATGACAGATAACAAATTCGACAGCTGCCCTTTACTAACCAGCCTTCTGCCCGAACACACTGTTAAGGCTGATTCACACTGTCGGGTTTTAAAATAGTCAGACGATTTTCTAAGCCTCAGAGACACCACACGTAACGATAAAAGATCCTAGATAAAACACGTTTGCTCGTAAAGTGTGTGGTTTCCGGTCAGACGACAAGCACAACACACCACACACGATCAGATTTCTCTTAAGATCATTCAGATGTCAGATGGGAAATCTTCTGAATCCTCTCAATATCAAACGTGAGTTCAGCGTAAATAAGGTATTTGCACTTCATAGGGATGTATGTGTCGTCTTTGGTGGTGGAGAGAAGGACCCAATTGGAGATAACGCACAAGAGAGTTCTTTAATGATACGATAGGAAAATCTATACATGTTGTGGGCAGAAAAATAGGCAGACTTGATGGAGAAATAGAGCATGGCAGTTGAGCAGGAGAATCCAGCAAAGAACAATTAGAGCATATAGACCCACTTACTGTCTGTAAACAAAGACGGCTTCATGGACAGCGCAGCACCAGGACAATGACGGGTAGCTAAGCGTTATCACCATACGTGAGTACATTATCCACAAAATATCGCTATGTATCCAGATTTGACTGTATAGAACTGGGTGCTTATGCATGACAAACATTAGTTTGCAGAAACCGGGGTTTTCTAGTGAAATCAAAGAGTAGACAGATCCCCTTACTCCACATAAAATAAGCAATGCAGACATGCATTTCTGATTATGTCCTTTTGGCAGCTTTGAAACGCTCGATTGGTGTAGAGTAGAACCTAAGTCCTTTCTCAAAATATCGGTTTGTGCAACCATAAATGTAACAGCCTGACATATTGATGTCAGTGGTGATAACTATATGTCGTTTGATTTAATCCCACTTCCTCCTATGTTGGACAAACAATGGGTATCCACTGTACAAGAGCTAGGCCTCTGTTGCATTGGTGCAACTTCCTGAAGACTTAGGCTCTAAATGGCTCTGAGGAACAACTCCTGAATGATAGTGAATGCAGGCAAGTTAATAAGGAGATAATGTAAAGCAGCTGGGGCATAACTAGTGCAGGCAGGCTAACCCCTCATTCACACATACTCCTTCATCCGTGTGTTCTTCGTTATGTCACAAATAAATCTAGTCAATGGGGCATTTCCCAGCAGCACGGTGGCACTGTATGACAAAGAACCCCCCTACGTTCTCCGTCAGAAATACAGATCGAGTCTATTTGTGACGTAAGAAAGGGAGACTTATCGACCTGGATGAAGCTGAACAGATATGTAAATTATAACAGATCTAACAGAAAATATCTCCCAATGAGCAAAGGACAGAACACAAAAATTAACTAAGGAACCAAACGCAATGGAATGAATCAATAAGGCAACACCTTAAAGAACATAAACAACAAATTAAGACAACAGAAACCCAAAAAACACAACACCCAAGGATCATGGCAGCAGAAGTGCCTAAATCTCTGAGGGCTTAAAGATAAGTCTGACAAATTTTACAGACCATAATGACGTCCTTAACCAGTGCCGAGCATTAAGTCTCTAATTATTTGGGCTGTTCTGCAGCAGTATATGAGCAGACCTTCAGCTACAATGCAAGTACTCCAAGCATGTGACCTGGGACCACCGGCTCCTTGTCATCCTCACTTTCAGAATCTGGGTAGATCAACGTTTGCCTGCAACAAACAGAATTCCTTTAAAAAAGCTGTATAAACCATATATTTTTAATTAAGGCAGGTTTTGTGCCTTAATATTTGATTGTCATGTATTTTCAAGTGTTTTGGGAAACTGTACTGAGGGGAGGGTTTTTTTAATCACATTGAAGCAACACAAATATCTAACTTAAAGAACCTACGCTCCCTTTCTTTGCGTCTAAACATGTTTACATTTGGCTTAAAGGTTTATTGGTGGAGACCCAGTAATATAATCTTGCCTGCAAGCTGAATTCTTGTGGCATTTGTGCGTTCACAAACACATGAGAATCCATCTTGTATCACTCCCACTTCAACCGTTTGTGACCGAACCAAAAAGGGTTCAGGCCAATCATATTGCAGTATTATGGTTTAAGGCGTGACGTACAGCTGTGAGGAAAGTAAGAGGTACAGCCGAACCAACATAAACATAGCTGCTGCTACCACTTCTGTTTTGTAAGAATCCACAATTTCATCTTTGAAAGAAAGACAGCAAGAAGTGCCTGGATGAGGATAACTTGTTGTGGTTTCTAATTGACACCGTGATTGGCTAAAATCAACCTTTGGTAGGCAGGCACTAGGTGTTGCTTCATCCAATCAGCTCGGAGAGTTCTGCTTAATCTCCCTCCTTTCCCCAAATTTAATTCAAATTTATTTATATAGCGCCAAATCATGAAACATGTCATCTCAAGGCACTTTACAAAATCAAGTTCAATCATATTATACAGATTGGGTCAGATTATACAGATTGGTCAAAAATTTAATTCTTTGGTCAGTCTGTTTTGAATCCTCTGTTTTTTGGCCATTTTCTAGCGCCTTTGTCATGAATCAGAAACAGAGGACCCTGAATTCAGCCAGACAAGCAAAAGGTTGTAATGAAAAGGTGATTTATTAACAAAGCAAAAAACCAAAAGAGGGCACTAAGCCAAAAAGCAAAGAGGCAGTGTCCAAAAAACTAAAACAGTCCACAGCCAACAACCTAAAATAAACTGGTCAGAAGTCAGGCTGGTCTAATAACAAAAAGAGCAGAACAGGTCAAATAATCCAGGTAAAAACTAACAGAATCAGGTTGGGTACAGGCAGACAGGCAAAACATAAAAACTGGCAGGATCTGACTTACCCCAGGCAGGGAAAAACACACACAATGATCGGGCAGAGTGCAAGGAACAGAGGCAGGCATAAGTAGGGGAGTGAGCAGGTGAACGGAATCAAACTAATTAGACTAGGAGGAGCTGATCAGGGAAGTGGCTGGAGGTGGAACTGAACTACTGACATGTGAAAACAGGTTAAACTAAAAAACAGCTCAAGAACCAATCTGAAACACAAAATAAATGACAAGACCCAACCTAAGATGGAACTCAAACCAAGACTGAAACAGGACACAAGCTAAAATAGAAAACAAGAACCTAAAAACAGAAATTAAAACTAAGGCAGGAACTCAAACTATGACAGAACCCCTCCCTCAAGGGCGGATTCCAGACGCCCCTAGAAAATCTGATACAAAAATAAAACCACCCAGACCGGGTGGGTGGAAGGGGGTACTGGACAGAGGGCCAGAGTCCTAACAAAAAGTCCAAACAGAAAACAACCCTCAAAAAGCAGACCCAGTCCATGGAATGTCCCGAGGAACAGACTCCAAACAGTCAGGATGTCCGGAGGGCGTCCTGGAGGAAGATTATGCATCAAAAGGTGCAGGCGACGGAGCAGGGCTTTCGGCGGCCGGCGACGGAGCAGGGCTTTCGGCGGCCGGCGACGGAGCAGGGCTTTCGGCGGCCGGCGACGGAGCAGGGCTTTCGGCGGCCGGCGACGGAGCAGGGCTTTCGGCGGCCGGCGACGGAGCAGGGCTTTCGGCGGCCGGCGACGGAGCAGGGCTTTCGGCGGCCGGCGACGGAGCAGGGCTTTCGGCGGCCGGCGACGGAGCAGGGCTTTCGGCGGCCGGCGACGGAGCAGGGCTTTCGGCGGCCGGCGACGGAGCAGGGCTTTCGGCGGCCGGCGACGGAGCAGGGCTTTCGGCGGCCGGCGACGGAGCAGGGCTTTCGGCGGCCGGCGACGGAGCAGGGCTTTCGGCGGCCGGCGACGGAGCAGGGCTTTCGGCGGCCGGCGACGGAGCAGGGCTTTCGGCGGCCGGCGACGGAGCAGGACTGGAGGCGGGTCCCCCTGGACCGCCTCCTCGCAGGACTGAGGAACGCCGGCTGGAGGCGGGTCCACCTGGACCGCCCCCTCGCAGGACTGAGGAGCGCCGGCTGGAGGCGGGTCCCCCTGGACCGCCCCCTCGCAGGACTGAGGAGCGCCGGCTGGAGGCGGGTCCCCCTGGACCGCCCCCTCGCAGGACTGAGGAGCGCCGGCTAGAGGCGGGTCCCCCCGGATCGCCCCCTCGCAGGACTGAGGAGCGCCGGCTGGAGGCGGGTCCCCCTGGACCGCCTCCTCGCAGGACTGAGGTGTGGGGGCCAGTGCTGGACCCTCGGCAGCCGGAGCAGCAACGCCAGTCAGGCCTCCGGCGACAGAAGACCAGGGGAAACCACCCTCAAGAAAGACCTCGGTGGCTGGCGTGGCAGGACCCTCTGATGCCAGTAAAGTGGGAGGGCTCTGAGTGACTAGCAGAGCAGCAGCAGGACCCAAGCAGGTTTGGGCCGTGGTGTGCGCCGCACCCTCGTTGGACGCCGGGCTGGCGTGCGCCGCACCCTCGTTGGACGCCGGGCTGGCGTGCGCCGCACCCTCCTCAGCAGCGGGTGCAGGGGCCGAGGCAGAGGCCGGACCCCCCTCGGCAGCAGGTGCAGGGGCCGAGGCAGAGGCCGGACCCCCGGAGACAAAGGCAGGAGCCGAGGCGTCGGACGGACCCCAGAAGACAGAGTCAGTTACTGCAACCCAACCCACAAAACCAGGAACAGAAACTGAGGCCCCAGCTGGTCTCCCAGAAACAGGGACAGAGTTATTGATTGTGGCTTTAGGAGCAGCGGGTGATGAGGGGTGATGGTAGAATGCCCGGAGGGCTATCCTGTAATTCTCCTCTAGCTCCTTTAATTTAGCCTCTAAGACAGATGAATAATGGTAAATTAAAGTCTCTCTCAGTTGCTTAATGATGGGAGCAAATGTCCTTATCTTGTCCTCCAGTGACCTATAGTCTGCATCTGGAGTGACACAAGGAGGAGCTGTAGGCGACTCAGCTACAGAAAAAAGAGCGCTCCGGTCTTCCGGGCAGGAAGGCGGGCAGAAAGCGGCAGCAGGAGCAGAGGAGACAGAAGCAGTGCCCGAGGTGACAGCCAGACCGGCCGCTCTGTGTTTGACGGCGGGGCTGCTGTAGGGAAGCGCTGCTGCTAACGAGGTGCCGTCTAGGACCGACACCAGGAGGACAGATAGCAAGCCTGGAACCTTCCAGTGACGCTCCCAGCATCATGGATCTGCTGGAGAGTAAACTCCGGGCTTGTGGCAGGCTCATGTCCAAAAATTAAAGGGGAAAAAAAAAAAAAAAAAAAATATCCCCAGCAAAAAATATTCAAAAAAAATGCTTGTCTGGCGAAGGGTCTGATTATGGCCCGATCATTCTGTCATGAATCAGAAACAGAGGACCCTGAATTCAGCCAGACAAGCAAAAGGTTGTAATGAAAAGGTGATTTATTAACAAAGCAAAAAACCAAAAGTGGGCACTAAGCCAAAAAGCAAAGAGGCAGTGTCCAAAAAACTAAAACAGTCCACAGCCAACAACCTAAAATAAACTGGTCAGAAGTCAGGCTGGTCTAATAACAAAAAGAGCAGAACAGGTCAAATAATCCAGGTAAAAACTAACAGAATCAGGTTGGGTACAGGCAGACAGGCAAAACATAAAAACTGGCAGGATCTGACTTACCCCAGGCAGGGAAAAACACACACAATGATCGGGCAGAGTGCAAGGAACAGAGGCAGGCATAAGTAGGGGAGTGAGCAGGTGAACGGAATCAAACTAATTAGACTAGGAGGAGCTGATCAGGGAAGTGGCTGGGGGTGGAACTGAACTACTGACATGTGAAAACAGGTTAAACTAAAAAACAGCTCAAGAACCAATCTGAAACACAAAATAAATGACAAGACCCAACCTAAGATGGAACTCAAACCAAGACTGAAACAGGACACAAGCTAAAATAGAAAACAAGAACCTAAAAACAGAAATTAAAGCTAAGGCAGGAACTCAAACTATGACAGCCTTCAGTTGTTAAACAAACAGTGTTTGTCTCCGGGCCTGACTGAGCAGGGTGTGTCTGCATCCAGTCTTGATTATGGATGTTCCATGTAATTATCATCTGAAAGTGCATGTAACAAAAAGCTGTCATTAGTTTAATTCAATTGATTAAAGTAATGGCAGTGGTGGCACAGTGTTTAGGGCAGCGCGCTTGTATTCTGAGAAGGTTGCAAGTACCCAGTTTGAACCCTGCAGACTGTCACTATGTGTCCCTGAGCAAGACCCTAAACCTAAGAATTATTCCTGGGTACTATAAAGCAGCCCACTGCTCCCTGAAGGGATGAGTTAAATGCAGAAGAAACATTTCATTGGAAATGTAAAATAACAATTCTTCTTCACATATTCAAATAGCAAAACAATATGAACAGTAATACCATGATGATAAATAATCTTTATCTCATAATCATTCCAGTCTGTTTAATTTCTCACTTCCAACGTTTCTTTGGACCTCTTTTGTGCCAGTGAACTGCTGTAACTGCTACATGGCCACCGGCAGAGCTTATTATCACCGTGGATCCAGACCAGGATGATGCCACAAAGTCAACCTCTGTCATAACCTGTTCTTCATTATTAACAGTTTGTTTGCGTTGGAACTCCACCACAGAATATACCATTCCTGGTCAAACCACAATACAACTTTAATGAACAAACCACCAGCAGACCTAACAAACACAAGGAAACCTTAAATCTTCATGTCAAAAAGAATAGAATTGACCAATCCAGGTTTTTTTAAATAGGTTGCAGCTTATCCATTTGGATTAGTGTTTAAATTAGTGACAAAATTAGATTAGTGACTAAGTCCTAGAACTAACAGGGTAGGTGAAGTAATCGCTGCAATAAAAAATCTGGATATTTTCCACAGTAAAATGCTGCTTTTCCGTAAAAAACTTGCTATCAAAACTGAGAAGTCTAGGCCTAAACAAACAAGTGTGTCTACATCAAGCATGATATACACCGAAAGCAACACTGGGATAGGAACCAATAACTTACTCACCAAATAGGTTTCAAATAGTAAGTGGATAAGTATTTATCCGGTCACTCAGCAGTTTTCCAAAGAAATTGCAGCAGTCTCTTCTATCTGTTCGCATGTTGCGTAAAACCAGATGTGGGAACACTCCATCTTCTTCTTGCCCTGCTTCTGCTTTCTGTCAATCTTTTTGGAGCCTCTCATTGCATATCATCTATGAGTGGAAAATTAAGAGGATTTCACATCTTGCTCATTGTTTGTTTTGGAGATTATTGTTCCCTGTCAGTAATCCCGTCAGTAATTACGGAATCGCAGAACTTTAGGGATTCTCTGTCAGTTGTTTTTTTTTTTCTTACCTTATATCAAAAACTCAAATGAAAAACCTTTCAAATGCGAAAGATTTGCTTGAGAAACATACCTCAAAACAATATCACGTGTTTTTCAGACCAAGAAAAAATAGATAGAACCATAAACCAAAAAAACTATCTTCATATATTGTAGCTCATCCTCTGGCGTTTCCAGATTTCCAATATTTTTACTGCATCTTGCTGCTGACATATCACATTTGTATGACGGCGTCTTATTTGGACCCATTTTTCCAATGCCAACCAATAAAAGTGCATCAGGACTGAGATCCGGACGGTTAGCCATGTTGATCTGCCTTTTATGAAGACCGGTTTGAACACTTTCGGCAAGATGCTGCAGTATTATCATCACGATGACAGCTTTCCCCACTCCTTTACTTGACGCGCAGCCCTATTTATTCAGTGACTGTGGAAATATGCTTGTTTTCTTCAGACAGCCATCTTTATATGTTATATTCCATTCACCAAACAAACATTTGAGCATTATCTCATGGGAAAAGGCAGCCACAGAGATAATCACCGATTCCCACTTTCATCCAATCATCTACAGTCTATGGCTTCTCCTCTTTAGCCCACTGAAACATTATTATTATTATTATTTAGGTGGCAATGACGGCTCTGCTTTGGCTTTTCTCCACTTCCTTCTGCTTGTTTCCTACAGTTCAGTCGCTAACATCGATTTCTGCCCATGAGTCTTTCATTTTTGTTTGTTGGGGGTTTATTATTCAATATTCAGCCTGACTGGTAATCACTAGCCTCTTTTATTTGTTTATTTGCATTCTTAAATGAGTTCTATAATCCCTACCACTGTTTCAACTGACAGATCTCTTGTTCAGGCCATGTTTCCTGTCAACCATACGGATGAAAAGGCTGATTGAGGTTTGCTAACAATCATTTTATACGGCAGATTCATGTGCAGATATTTGTTTCATCCATCATTTGTTTTTCCTTTTCACAAGATCAGGTCACATAGTTAACGAGTCTCAGACCTTCCCTTATGCTGTTTATAGATTATCCCGGGGGATCCAAAGGTTTCCCAGCTAAAAAGGGAGATACAGTCCCTGCTGTGTGTTCAGGGTCTTCCCTGAGGTCTACTCCCAGAATCTATCATTTGTTTCAGAAATAAAAATTACAGTAATTCTATCATTTTCTTCTTCTGGAGTAAAAAAAAAGTGAGACAAATTAAGTCAATTTTTTTGTGTTTTCTTTTACAAAGCCACCACTTATTAGTCAGATGTTAACAAACAGTTTGTGCCATGTCTGCTATTTTTTTCAGCAGCAACAAAAGTTTCACATCTTTTAGCTGGGATTTTTGTACTGGATGTTTGTTTATTGCAAGGTTTTCATCGAATTGCTGCAAAGGACCAGAGAATTTTGTCACAACAATTCTTGAAACAATCTCCTCCTACACAACCTTCGCTTTTATTCCCTCTACCCACACCGTGTGAAACTTTCTAACAGAGAGGAGGGCCACTCAAAAGCAAAGAGCCCATCAAAAGTTCTGGCGAACACCGTGGAAATTGCCACAAATGCTTTTCCATTTGCATTTGTGGATGAAAGCTGTTACATCTAGTGTAGCACATGTCTGCAGAGAAAAACAGGTTATTTCCTTCTGCTGTTACTACATGTGATGGTCATCACTGAGTGCTTTTTGTGTCCCTAAATTGCAGACACCGAGTACTCTTTTGCTCACCCTTTCCTTGACCATCAGTATCGCTGTGGCTCCACAATAGCTGTGGTGGTAAGATATCCCTTTCGTGCATACTTCGACCTCCGACATAAAGTATGCAGGACTCGCAGCCTTTTTTTTTTATCCGGTTTTAGTGCAGATATGTGTAAAACTCCTTTGATTTATCGCATTCAATCAATTTAAGAGATGCAGTAGGCAATGCAAAATCCGGTGATGAAGCAGGCTCAATGAATCAACTAGAGGGCCATTGCTTCAAGGATCCTTCAAGGATACCATGGTAGGGTTTGCCCTATATATGTTTTAACAAATCCACGCATGGATATTTTCTTCATTCTAGGCCTGAAGCACCTATCATTGTTTTGTTTTGTTTGGGGGTGGAGACTGACGCGTAATTGGGGTTAAGAAAGATGACGTTGTGCATAAGTGGTGTTATTGGACCAAACAGTCTACACGATATGCACTAGAGTGATGGATTGTATTGGTGTCATAAAAGATAGTGCTTTGAGATTGTGCCATCAAATCTGTGGCCAATCATTTTTGAGAGAATTGCGAGCTGTGAATCGATTTACCCCCTGATGAGATTGTAGATCATGCAGCTGTGGAAGTCCGCCAGTCAAAGTGCATCGAGGACCCCGTCTACCGTCCCCGGTGCAGGTGTTTTTCTAAAATGTCGGGCAAAAGATGTAAGAACCAATGACCAAATGTTTTATGCCAGGAAACTTTAAGGTTGCACGCTGGCTGAGCTTTGAAATTGCTTGATGAAACGTTAAACTTTCATGCATTTCGATAAATATGTGAAAATTAACAAATTGCCAATACACATAATGCATAATTTGCAAACCACCAATCAGCCTTAACATAACGACCACCTGTCTAATAATCTGTCAGTTTACCTTTTGGCGCCCAAAATGCCCATCAATGCATAGACACCACTGGACTGCAGATGATGCGCGGCCGTATCCGGCACCAAGATGGTACCAGCAGAGCTGATTCTTTAACTCCTGGAAGCAAGGTCGGGCCTCCATGAACTGGACTTATTTGTGCAGTACATACCACAGATGCTTGGCTGGATGGTGATCCGACAAATTTGCCAAGTCAGCGCCTCAGACTTGTTATGCAACTCACACCATTCCAGAAGATTTTGTTCTTTGAAAGCTGCTCGGACATGCATTGACGTGGAGATTTATTTATTCATCGTTGAAATGCTAGTTCAGCGTTTCTACAGGATGTGAAAAGGTTCCTGAGAGAACAAGATAGGAGGTGTGTTTGCAAAAGGGAAATGTATTTCGTCAAACAAGATGCTGTTGGTATTAATCAAGAAATTTATGCATCCTTTGAGGCACGTGTCAAATTGCTCGTAAAGGCAATTTATGCAGCCCTCAAGAGCAAAAAAAAAGGCATATCATGTCATGAAGTAGAGCCATATATACTTTTAAACTGTATAAAGTAGCTAAAACTGTGCCTCCTGTAGCGAATGTTGATTTTTTTAAACTGTGTAGTAACAGCATCCTGCCACTAGATGTCAGTTTTCCCACAACACATTAAAACAACCCAGAAATGTCCAAAAAGTGAAAAAGTGATGCAGAATGACTAGTTTAAAGTGTCACTCACCCCAATATCAACTTTGTGCAGATAAACTGGGCCTAATTGTGCTACTTTTATGTTACTGTGCGTGTTTTATACTTTTATGTGAACTGAAATTAAATTAAATCAAAAGTGTCATCTTTACACGTGCAACCGGCCGTCTTAATGACTTCATGATGCCAAAGTGGCCCCATATAGACATGAGTGTGACACCCCTGCTTTAGGGAGACCGATGACGACTCAATGGACATTTGGGAAACAAAATGGAGGCCTGTAATGTATCACTGCAAGAAAGGCAGCTTTTGTGTGCACCTCCTTCTTGCTGAGTATGTGGCGTACCAAGAACCAGAGGGTGCAGCAGAGGTTCAGATTTATTGAGTGCAGCAATCACAACACAATCAATGTGTGATTACAGTTTTTATCAGATGAGTTTTGTATTCGGTTAGCCCATGTGTAATTCTGGACAGGACTTGAACTGCAGCTGATAAATAAGATTATATTCTGTAATGTCCATCTTTTGCTGTTTGAATGTGTGAAAGGGCACATTATACTGCTAAGAGGGATTTCTTTGTACGCCAAGGTGGCAATGTTTACTGTATAGATTGGGATGAGGTTTGGAATAGCAAAGTAAAGAATATAATAAAAAAAATATTAAAATAAGCATGCAATACTCTTAAAGTATTTCAATGTGACATGCAATACAAGTATCAAATCCTCCTCCCTCCTCTGCCTTTAGTGCTTCAGGCTCCATCTCCTTATATAGTGTGGGAATCTGGGATAGTGAATTTTCCGACTTATTAGTCATATATTTTATTAGAAACAGTTAGCTGTTTCAATGGTAACTGTGGTAAAAGATTTCTAAGCATCACAGAGCAATTTAAAAGGACTTGACCATTAAAACATCACAAATATAAAATATACGCAGCATTCACAATGAAGGCAGAAGATAGAAAGAGACTGCTGGATATCCATCAGTGCGGTTGCATATTGGATCTTAAATCGCTGCTTTAAAAACTTTTTGGAGACATTTTTACTGTCTGGATTACACTGGAAGAAGGAAAACAAGTTAAATCTTCTACCTTCACCACCTACTCACATTTGGCATCTGATGCTAAGTTAACATTTAGCCAGAATTATGGTGTGGTATTTATGCTGGATTCTTACAAATCAGATGTGATAGCAGCAGCTAGGCGTGTGTCCTCCTGGGCTGCCATGTTTATGTTGGTACAGCTGTGGGCTCAGCAGCTCTTGCTTTCGTCGCACCGGTATGTTCCCAATTACTGAGAATTTGCACAGGTATGATGCATTTATTGGCTTCTACATAAAGCAAGTAAAAATGTCTCATTTAGTCTCTAAAGAAGACCAAAAGTGTAAAAGTCCATAACTACAAAATCTTTACATTATTGTGCCAGTTTTAAATGTAGAACTAATTTGCTTTTTATATGTAGAAGCTAGTAGTCAGTAGTCTTTTTTTCATTCACTGTCTTTTAGAATTCCGTTTTTTTCTTACAGATAACATCTTACTGACATGATGTAAATTGTAAATGGCTTGTACAACACTTTAACTAGTCCTACGATCCCAAAAAGCGCTTTACATTACAATCAGTCATTCACACCCTGACGGTGGTGAGCTATGTTAGTAGCCACAGCTGCCCTGGGGCAGACTGACAGAGGTGAGGCTGCCATATATCGGTGCCACCAGGCTCTCGGACCACCGGTAGCAGGGGCGAAGTGTCTTGCCCAAGGACACAACGACTGAGACAGTCAGAGTTGGGGATCAAACCAGAAACCCACCAATTGCAGGACAAGCTAGCTAACTCCTGCACCACTGTTCAACTGACGTATTTGAACAAGGACCTGATTGGCAAAAACAAACTTAATAATTAGGGCTGGGCAAGTTAACGCGTTAATTTCGCGTTAACTCATTAGACTATTAACGACGATATTTTCTTTAACGCGCATTAACGCATGTTGCTCACATGCTTTTATTTTGTGAAGGTCTGTTGCTGCGGTGTAGGGATTTGAATCAGAACAGTAGGTGGCGAAAAAAAACAAAGCCGACATGCGGAAGGCGGTGTTTCCCACAGGAATTTGCTTAGGCGAGGCGGTGAGTTGGCGAACGGAACAAGTTTTGTGCGGAGCGGAGTCTGCATCGACGCCGTCGGTGAAGTCGCTTCTCGTTTCAAAGTATCCATGTATTTTTGCCTGTTTTCCCCCTGCCATTCACTATATGCACACGAGAAAGCAACAACAAAAAAACACGTGTCAACGTCAAATAAACGCAAGCATATCGAGTTAGCAAGCATTTCAGTTTAAAGTTCTTCCAGCATGGAATATGACAGAAACAAGTTAGTTGTAACCACTGCCAAGTTAAACTTTGGTATTGAACATAAAATGGTAATGCTGCTCCCTGCTGTTACCTCAGAAATTGCCTGTTTTTGGTAGATTTTTTCCCCATAAAGAGAATTCCCTGTCAGTGGCAATAAGCTTTAATTTATTATTATTGCTATTTTTTGTTTTACATGTTTAAGTTGAGCTTTACACTAAATATGTGTTACTGATAAGTACTACAAATGTTACAACACTTTTGTTCATATGGCAGCAGAACATTAAAATAAAAGTGCTCTTTACACTACTTTTGAATTCATTCTTGGAGTTTGTAAATACAATGCGATTAATCGCGATTAATCAGGCAAATTATGCGATTAATCGCGATAAAATATTTTAATCGTTGCCCAGCCCTATTAATAATACAATAAGGATACTTTCAAACCACAGGAGGACCATATCATTGAACACAGATTTAAAAAAAAATGCCAGTGCAACTGGCAGGGTTACAAAGCTAGGCAGCAGTAAAGAAAGCGAACTAGTGAGGTTGTAAACTGAAGCAGGATTGAAGAACAACCAATGAGCAAGAGGAGCTAATCAGAGGAAATGTTGAGCAGCTGAGGCAGAATAAAGGCAAGGCAGCTGAGGGAGGGAGAGTAACTCTAAGAGGACACGAACAAAAAACTGCAAACCAACATGTAATGCTCAGTAAATCAAAGAACCTGGTTTTCAAGCCAGAATACAGTGTTGTGCTTAAAAGGGCTATAGAGAAAATAATGTCAAGACACCTATACAGAGCTTAATCTTGTTTAAACTCTGCATGGAACTGCCACCTTTGTTACAGAGAGGCACTAGGAGCAACCGTGCATTGCCAGTGTCGGTTCAGCTTCCCACTATGCTCAGATTCCTTAAAACTAGAGCATTTCAGAGGGAGCAGGCTAACAGGTCGGGTCATCCCTGTGCCGTGTGCCATGCCAGTCGTATGAGACAGCTTCATCCATATGTTGACCAAGAATGTAAAGCTTCCATACAGTGTGGCTGAACAGGCAGAAATTAAATAGCAATTTGCAGAGAAGAGCCGATTTTCAAATGTGATCAGAGCTATTGACTGGACTCATGTTGCTGCAAAGGCACCGTCTGTAAATGAACAACTGATAACATCACTAACTGTGTTTCTAGTGCAAACTCAGATTGGTCTGCATTTGGTAATGATGATTTATTTTAATCATAAGAAAGCCAACATCAGACCTGACCTGGACAGAACATGTAGCTTTATATCAGGATGAAGCTTGTGCTGCTTATAAATGTAGGGACATGGTGGATAATTACAGGCCAATTGCACTAGCCAGTGTTTTATCAAAGGTGCTTGAAATAATTCTTTTTGATCAAATAAATGTGTTTATCACCTCTCAGGATAATCTGTTTGGTTTTAAACCAAAGCATGGCACTGACATGTGTAGATATGTAGTAAGTCTGTACAGGGCCAGAAACCCGTATGTCCTTATGTGTTTTATTGATGCTTCTAAAGCGTTTTATCGAGAGAATCACAGAAAACCTTTTTTAAAAACGGGGAGTTCCTGAATATAATGTGAGGATTCTCTCTTACTGGTACACTCATTAGAAGATGCAGGTTAAATGGGGAAGCATCACCTCCTTTGATGTTAGACAAGGTGGGATTTTATCTCCAGTTTTATTTAATATATATATTCAATCTGAAATACACACGGAAAGAAAAGACAATAAGAAGAATTTTATTGATACAATTTTTAAGACTTTGGCGCTCTGACCTCGGCAGGAAACATTAACGCTGAATTATACTTTAATATGCATAAGCAGGCTTATGCGAATAGGGATGTTTCCCTGATGCTTCACTCAGGGACCCAGAAGGATAGATGTACAGCTTGGATAAAACACAGGTTTGCATGAACCTGTCAATGATGAGCAAGCATGAAGCGACTGTGGAGAGGAAAAACTCAGCTTTGGGAAGAAACCTCTGGCAGAACCAGGCTCAACATGGCGGTCTTCTGCCGGACCGATTGAGATGTGACAGGGAATGCAGTAAGAGTCCGGGAGGAATTACACAATGATAGGGACGAGGTTGAAGGAGCATTATAGGAAAGCCAGATGGAGCTTGGCTACGATGATGGAGAAGGGGATGGAGGTGGGTTGAATCAAGTCATCAGAGTCCAAATCAGACATTGCGCAGCCACCCTTGCGCTTTGTTGGGTAGAAGGCTGAGACGTGGATTTGAAGTTCTTTTAAGATGAACCCATGATGATTGGCTTTGTGGAGGAGCAGTTCAAAGCTGATTGGCTTGCGTCGGAGGCGGATGAGCCTCTGATTGGATGGAGGTAGGCAATAGAGTTTCTTCAATTGAACTTCCGCCTAAGCTTCATTTTATGGTTTGTCTGTACAATTGAGTGCCTGCAATACTGGATGTATGATAGGTAAAAAATTTATAAAAATCTTATGAATACTGATGACCTGGTGGTCTTTAGTCTAAGTAGTGCTGGTTTACAGCAGCTTCTTAATATCTATACCCAATACGGATTGCAGTATGATATAAAGTATAACACTGTAAAAAGTGCTATTTTGGTTTGCAGGACCAAGCAGGATACACATTTGAGTTTTCCTGTGTTTAAATTGTCCAACAATGTCCTTGAGCTTTGCAATAAGGTTAAATACCTCGATCATTTCATTACTGATCAAATTATATATATACAGGCAACGATGTAAGATTTACATGCAGGCTAACACTATTGCACGGAAATCTGCTCAGTTCCAGTAAAAGTGGCTTTGCTTAAATCCCATGGGGCATTTTTCAAATGACGTCACATTTGCCCAGTTTCCCGGCTGGTCGGGCAAACAGAGCGCACATTACAATGATAACAACCGCAATACTAATCATTTTGGAAGACAACGACGTCCCAGAAGCTTTATTCCAACCTGCTTCAATTGAGAATCCCACCGCAGAACAGCTGAAACGTTGGTTGAAATGTAGAGGGCTCAAAATGAGCAGAAACAAAGCATGTATATCATTACAGGCCTATGTTTTAATTTATTATAGAGCTCATTGCAGAAAATAGACTTAAAAACAATCGTCCCGCTGTAATCAGACGCTCAGATCCTGTCTCACCTTCACACACGTAAGCACAGTAGCTCTTGATGTGCTAAGTTCACCCTCAGTCCACGCTTTGTGAGACTCCCCCAGATTCTAGAATGGATTTTGCTTGACAATCCTCTCAAGGCTGCCATTCTTCCTCTTACCTTTTCCTGCCACACTTTTTCCTTCAACTCACCTTTCTGTTAATATGCTTGGATCCAGACCTCTGAAATTTCAGCTTCTTCAGCAACGACCTCTAATGGCTTTCCTTCCTTGTGATGGCCGTCCCTTCGACATCTGTCCAGTCAGCAGTCTTCCCCACAGTTGTGTCGCCTACTGACCCAGACTGAGAGACCGTTTAAAGGTTCGGGAAAGCTTTGCATGTGTTTGGAGTTTATTAGCTGTTTAGGGTGTGGCACCGTGAGTTTTCCAACATTTAATATTCAAATTTTCTGATACACTGAACTTTGGGTTTTGGTTATCTGTAAGCCATCATTATAAAACTTACAAGAAATAAAGGCTTGAAGAAATAAAGGCAATGAATCTATATAAGACATGAGATTCATTTTCTGGAATGAATGACAAAAATGTTTTGACGATATTCAAATTATTTTAGATGTACCAGTATCTAAAGACATGTGAAATATAAAACAGAAAATATTATGTTTTAGTTAGAGTTATTATGTGACATGATGAAATACCTACAAGCACTGATAGTAACTGTACATGAACATGAATGCCACTGACTTTTTTATTTACATACAATTTATGTACTTTGTACATATTTTTAAAAAAATTGGAAAAACTATATTTTTCCATTATACATTGTATATATTCCATCATACATTGTATATATTGTTTTTTTCTTCATAAAATCAGATACTATATCGTGGGTTTATCATATTTTTTCCAGCATGAGCTACCCATGGTGAAAAAAAGGAACCAGCTTAATGAAATTAAACCCTTGAGCTAACCTTGGTGTTTCCGTGCTCAGCAACTTATCCTGCTTGGTTGCACAGGCTTCGGGTTACTTGAACTTTAAATTAAATGATGAAGGGTAATGATTTAATGAGTCCATCTTATCTTTTGGGCTTTTCTCTACTACATAGTTTCAACATCTTCGCTCAACTTTATTGGGGCGGTTCTGTTGAGTTTCATCAAAAGGATTTTGAGTGTATCTGACCAGGTTAAAGCAAAGCGGAGTAGTGTCAGATCAAACCATACTGTAATAACGAAAGATGTCTTAAGGGCTCCATTGTGGTCACCGTGTCTGAAAAACACAAACTGCTGTTGAAACTAACAATCCGTGAGTAATCTGGACCACAACGTTGGTTAACAATTTCCCTTCAGGCTTAGATGTTCTGACTTTATTTTTGGGTTTGTTTTTTTAGCTGTCTATTCTAAAAAGAAAAAACAACATTTGTTTGAAAGATTTCTTTCCAGGAATCTCATATTTGCATCTCCGTCATCCATGAGGGATGAGATAAACTGTCAATAGGTAACAGCTCATACACCTTGTCTTAGAAACAAATACGCTTGGTTTTTTTTGGGGGGTTTTTTTTCTACCTCTGCTTGTGATTTGACTTTATTATGTGTTAGAGATTACTTTTGCGATAGCAACTTTATTTTTTGCTTTTTGTTTCAACGGTTTTCATCGTCCCACAAACTTGTCTGCTTTTGCTCGCCCGCAGGTAAAAAGACTGAAATCATCAGCAAATAAACCGGATGCTTGACTGAAAGGTGAAGTTGCTCGAGATGTATGGATTTACCCCAATAATAACAGGGCTTTTCTCCTACGCTAATAAGGAATTGCTCCAATGGTCTGTTTTCAGATAACTGCCCACTATGTTTTTAATTTTGCTTTCATAATCTACAATTTAATATCTATGGTGATGATGCAGAAATCTACATCGGTATCAAATCATCGAGTAAGCGTTCCCTGTCACTTACTTAAATACACCAGCACTGAAATGGGCTGTCGGCTATGCATCAGCTCCACCAACAAATTCTACTTCTACAAATAAAACTGTAGCTTTCCTGCTTTGTAACCGTCTATATTCCTTCACTTGTACATCCAAATCCAGAAACCAAGGGCGTCTTACACAGGACCAAAAACTAATAAAAATGTCACTGAAAGAAGCATCCATGTCCCTGTAGAGTGTTATTATACAGCCCGTTATTACACTTAGAAAGTGTTAAGGAGGAAAATGGTCTTGTAAAAGAGGAGGGCGGGAGGGGGTGTACCTGCAGTGAGGGTCGTTCTTCTTCAGAGACCAAAACAGCTGCCAGAGTGTGTGTGACGTCATTCTGACCTAAATTGATATAAGCGCTTAATCAGTCGCAGGCTTGGAGCCCCATATATCAGCAGACCATCCGTTAATGATAATTAATGATAATTGTTGACGTCCACTAATAACCTTGAATAACAGGGATCAAGGTTAACCCTGCAGGGATGAGGTAATGCTCATCTCCCCGAAGGAGGGTCTGAAAGCTTCACCTGCAGACTCCATCTCGAACCTTACATTAATCATTCATTATCATTTCATCACACGTGATGTATAAAACCTGCATAATCAAGGCTCACTCCTTGAAGTATTGCACCTGCCTTAGCATGTTTCTATAATTTTAAAGGAATTAGCCTAATTTTAGAGAGGACATTTTAAATGAACTGTAATAATCACAAACGTGTTCCTATTTTGGTTGTGTAGCATCATCCCACCCTGACGCCTTACCTACTGTTGTGTCCCGGGGCTGTGCAGCTGGAGAGAACCATTTGCACTCAGAAACATGCTTCTTAGTCGCATGCCGATCTCCAAAGTCCTTGAGAAATGTTTGTATACCGGAGGCCGTTTGGTCATGTGTAATCAGTCTTCAGTTAAATGTGCTGTCATGCCCTCCGATCTCCTTCCATATCTCAGATTTTCTGGTTGGCAGACGTGGAAAAATGTACGCCTCCGGTTCAAAGCAGGTGTGGAAATACCTTCTGTGAGCCACAGCACTAAACACAGAGAATTATCGCCATCATGGTGGACATTTTTATGTTGACAAAAATGCAAATGGAACGGTTCATTTCACTCGAGGCTTCCCAGGCTTCCTCCGTGATCATGATTAATGGGACAGACTTCGCATTTGGGATGGAGAACTCTGTCCACAAAACACCTCCAAGGCCTGCTTTGTATTCTCCTCGAGGCTGCATCCAGCTATCAGTGACAGCACTGAAAAACATTTGTCTGCATGTAAAATAGCCTCATCAAAAATAGAGATAAAAACAGGAGACCTCCTTGGCGCCATGGGAACACGAAGTGTGTGATGGAAGATCTACCTCCAGTTTTTACACCATCAGAGCCATCTCTCATCCTCAGGTTTGTTAATGATTAATGTGAATCATTCTGGATGCAGAATAAATGTGACAGGACACGTCCACAATCGGAACGGCTTTTATTTCTGTTCACCTAGGTATTTGACAAAGTGGAAGGAGAAAAACGTTCAGAATACAAAACGCTTGGCGATCAACCGTCCTGGAATTAATATGAAAACCATTTTTGAAGTTTCTGCAATTACATCAACAACCACTTTTTTTCCTCACCTAAAGCTTTTTTCATTCACAAAGCCATACGCTGGCTCATACTCACCATGGTTGAACAGTCGGTTTGCACAAACTGGACCACGTGCCTCGTTTCATGAGTGCAGTAAATTGCTTTGTCGGCTTAACTCCCATATTTATTTGTCCTGTCAGCACACAGCAGGGCTGAATTATTAAAATAAAAGCAGTATCACTAACAATATGACTGTAGTCCACATTTTAAGATATCAAATTCTCACCTTCTGGGCAAATACACAAATTAAAAAATGACTGTCATAGCTGACATGTTTGTTGATTAAATGTTCTCATTTGGATGGATACCACACCATGATGTAATTTAACATAAGATGGCTAACACTAATAAGAACCTAGATTAAATAATCTAATTAGGATTATTTTAAAGGGGACATATTGTGCTTTTCAGTTCTTCCTGTACACATTGAAAACATTCAGTTGTGGTCAGTATAAAGTGCAACTACAATGCCTTGGTCTAAATCTCTTATTAATTTACCTCCGCGTTCTTCCTTTTTACTCCTGTTCAGAGGTGTGTCTGACAGCAACTCGTTTTGGCGCTGTCTCTTTAAATCTAAAGGCAGCACTTCACATCACGAACCCCCTCCAGGTCACAGAGCGTTCCGCTTCACCCCGTTCTGCCATTTTTGTAGTCAGCTGGGGGACGGTGTAATGAACAGCCGGACATTTTGACTCATCTACTTGTAGCTTCAGCATCCTTCAGCTTGGACCACAATATCCGTCCGTCCGTCCGTCCGTTGTCTTCCGCTTATCCGGGGTCGGGTCGCGGGGGTAGCAGCTTCAGTAGGGAGGCCCAGACGTCCCTCTCCCCAGCCACTTGGGCCAGCTCCTCAGGAGGAACCCCAAGGCGTTCCCAGGCCAGCCGGGAGACATAGTCCCTCCAGCGTGTCCTGGGTCTTCCCCTGGGCCTCCTCCCGGTGGGACGTGCCCGGAACACCTCACCAGGGAGGTGTCCAGGAGGCATCCTGACCAGATGCCCGAGCCACCTCAACTGGCTCCTCTCGACGTGGAGGAGCAGCGGCTCTACTCTGAGTCCTCCCCGGATGACTGAGCTCCTCACCCTATCTCTAAGGGAGAGCCCAGACACACTACGGAGAAAACTCATTTCAGCCGCTTGTATCCGGGATCTCGTTCTTTCGGTCACGACCCAAAGCTCGTGACCATAGATGAGGGTAGGAACGTAGATCGACCGGTAAATCGAGAGCTTCGCCTTTTGGCTCAGCTCTCTCTTCACCACAACGGATCGGTACAGCGCCCGCTTCACAGCAGACGCTGCACCAATCCGCCTGTCGATCTCCCGCTCCATCTTCCCCTCATTCGTGAACAAGACCCCAAGATACTTAAACTCCTCCACTAGGGGCAGGACATCCTCCCCAACCCGGAGAAGGCACTCTACCCTTTTCCGGTTCAAGACCATGGTCTCGGATTTGGAGGCACTGATTTTCATCCCGGCCGCTTCGCACTCGGCTGCGAACCGCTCCAGTGAGAGCTGTAGATCACGCCCTGATGAAGCCAATAGGACCACGTCATCCGCGAATAGCAGAGACGCAATCCTAAGGCCACCAAAGCGGATCCCCTCAACACCTTGGCTGCGCCTAGAAATTCTGTCCATAAAAGTTATGAACAGAATCGGTGAAAAAGGGCAGCCTTGGCGGAGTCCAACTCTCACCGGAAACGAGTCCGACTTACTGCCGGCAATGCGGACCAGACTCTGACACCGTTCGTACAGAGACCTGACAGCCCTTATTAAAGGGTCCGGTACTCCATACTCCCGGAGTACCCCCCACAGGATCCCCCGGGGGACACGGTCGAATGCCTTCTCCAGATCCACAAAGCACATGTAGACTGGTTGGGCAAACTCCCATGCCCCCTCAAGAATCCTGCTGAGGGTGTAGAGCTGATCCAGTGTTCCACGGCCAGGACGAAAACCACACTGCTCTTCCTGAATCCGAGATTCGACTGTCCGACGGACCCTCCTTTCCAGAACCCCTGAATAGACCTTACCAGGGAGGCTTAAGAGTGTGATTCCCCTGTAGTTGGAACACACCCTCCGGTCCCCCTTTTTAAATAGGGGGACCACCACCCCAGTCTGCCAATCCAGGGGAACTGCCCCCGATGTCCTCGCAATGTTGCAGAGCCGCGTTAACCAACACAGCCCCACAACATCCAGAGCCTTAAGGTACTCAGGGCGAATCTCATCCACCCCCGGAGCCTTGCCACCGAGGAGCTTTTTAACAACCTCGGCAACCTCAGCACCAGAGATGGGAGAACCCGACCCAGAGTCCTCAGGCTCTGCTTCCTCAATGGAAGACGTGTTGGTGGGATTAAGGAGGTCTTTCGAAGTATTCCGCCCACCGACTCACGACGTCCCGAGTCGAGGTCAGCAGCACACCACCCCCACTGTAAACAGTGTTGGTACTGCACTGCTTCCCCCTCCTGAGAGGCCGGATGGTGTACCAGAATCGCTTCGAAGCCGTACGGAAGTCTTTCTCCATGGCCTCTCCGAACTCTTCCCACGCCCGAGTTTTTGCCTCGGCGACCAGCCGAGCCGCCTGCCGCTTCGACTGCCGGTACACATCAGCTGCTTCCGGAGTCCCACAGGCCAAAAAAGCCCGATAGGACTCCTTCTTCAGCTTGACGGCTTCCCTCACCGCTGGTGTCCACCAGCGGGTTCGAGGGTTGCCGCCACGACATGCACCGACAACCTTGCGGCCACAGCTCCGACTAGCCGCCTCAGCAATAGAGGCGTGGAACATGGTCCATTCAGACTCAATGTCCCCCGCCTCCCTTGGGACGTGTTTAAAGTTCTCCCGGAGGTGGGAGTTAAAGCTCCGCCTCACAGGGGACTCCGCCAGACGTTCCCAGCAAACCCTCACAGTGCGTTTGGGCCTGCCCGGTCGGACCGGCTTCCTCCCCCGCCATCGGAGCCAACTCACCACCAGGTAGTGGTCGGTGGAGAGCTCCGCCCCTCTCTTCACCCGAGTGTCCAAGACATGCGGCCGCAGGTCAGATGAAACGACAACAAAGTCGATCATTGAACTGCGACCTAGGGTGTCCTGGTGCCAAGAGCACATATGGACACCCTTATGCTTGAACATGGTGTTTGTGATGGACAATCCATGACGAGCACAGAAGTCCAACAACAAAACACCACTCGAGTTCAGATCAGGTGGGCCATTCCTCCCAACCACGCCCCTCCAGGTCCCACTGTCATTGCCCACGTGAGCGTTGAAGTCCCCCAGCAAAACGAGGGAGTCCCCAGGAGGGGCACTCTCCAGTACCCCTTCCAAGGACTCCAAAAAGGGTGGGTAATCTGAACTGCTGTTTGGCGCATAAGCGCAAACAACAGTCAGAACCCGTCCCCCCACACGAATGCGGAGGGAGGCCACCCTCTCGTTCACCGGGGAAAACCCCAACGTGCAGGCACCGAGATGGGGGGCAACAAGTATGCCAACCCCAGCTCGGCGCCTCTCACCATGGGCAACTCCAGAATGGAAGAATGTCCAGCCCCTCTCAAGGAGACTGGTTCCGGAGCCAGAGCGGTGCGTCGAGGTGAGTCCGACTATCTCTAGTCGGAACCTCTCAACCTCGCGCACAAGCTCAGGCTCCTTCCCCACCAGAGAGGTGACATTCCACGTCCCAAGAGCCAGCTTCTGCAGCCGAGGATCGGAACGCCAAGGACCACAATATCATTTAATAATAATAATAATAATAATAATAATAATAATTATTATTATTATTATTATTATTATTATTATTATTATTATTATTGCACTTCTTAGAGTGCAAGCACACTTTAGTGCTTTAACCACTAGTCCACCACTCCCAATAGGCCACTATTTTTGTTTAGAGAAATAAAAATAGCTGAATCGCGAGACTGGTAAACTGGAACTCCATGACCTTGCTTGTTCCGCAGCAAATATTGTGATGTAATTGGGGGGGGAAATGTAATAGAGAATAGAGAGAAATAGAGAAAACTGAAAAGCTTGAAACAAGGCAAGCCAAAGACGATTGCTTACTAACATAGGTGACCCAAAACAGGATATAAAGACTCCTGCTGGAGCAGCTCCTGGCGGCACTACATTCACATTTTCAGTACTCACAGACTTCAAGTACACAACACAATCTATTTGAGGGCTAAAAAAGTGGATTCTGCATTTGTCCCCTTTAAACTCATAGAGCAACAGTGAATATGGAAATGCTCCCATTTGCCCTTCCAAGACCTGGCATGTGCAGAACTAGCTCGACTGGCAGTGGCGGATTTTGATAAGGGCCATTTGGGTGGTCTCCCAAGCCAGCATAGAAATGGATCTACATAAGAACCTGATAAAATATTTAACTGATTCACCACCGGTGAAGGTGACCTGGTAGCTGCTGAGAAAATCTAGACAAGTTTACGTGCTACCTATGGGACTCCATTTTTTAGTGCAACAGTTTCAGAAAAAAAAAACAATATTAAAAACATAGTTTTATGTACAATTCAGGGTGGGATACATTTTCAATTAGGGAAAATAAAGGCTATCATCTTTTCTCTCTTTTGCTCTGACTACAGGTGAGTTACAGGACGAGGCAGCAGCAGCTGCCTGTGAGACAATATTTGTGGGAAGTAGCTCACAGCAGCACTCACCATTCTCTCAAGACTCCAGAACTATTGGTGCTTTCACAGAAGTCACCAGGAACACAGAAGAAAGTCGCTAGATTTTTCGTTAGCCACCTTTTTGAAAAAAGGTCGCTGGATGGGTCTGAAAAGTCACTAAATACAGCGAGAAATTGGCTAAATTGGCATCAATGACCGGGGGCTTCCTCAGAATAGAAGTACTCTCACCACAGGCCTTGCTTCACCATACTTTCGAGCGCTTTCTACCAGCCATGCTTGCTACTGACGTCATTTTCTCTTGTGCATGCAGTGCTGTGTTAACCCTCAGTGTCACAGTGATGGGTTTAGGTACTAAAACATGGTACTGTTTGATTTTACGTGAATAGTACCGACAGGATTCGGTGAATACCTATAAAAGTATCGAATTCAGCACCCGGCCCTAGACTGATCAAACATTGGGACACTGAATTACAGAAAATCTCGATAGAATTAGAGAAGCTGAAACCTGAACAAATGTATTTTGTATCTGTTGCATTTATCTGAGGACAAACTAACAGGTATTATAAGTATTTTATGCAAAAATTATATTAGAGAGGCAAAAGGATTTTTGCTGTTTTTTCTGAAACTAAGCAAAAGTTAAAACAGCGTCTTATGGAAGAATTCATCTCCTTTGTTCCTTTGACACGTTTCCTTTTTTCTTCTTGTCTAAAAAACAAATGAGTTGTGTGTGGATTGAGCAAAACAGCATCTGCCTAACAATTTGATGATGCAAATAAGTAGAATAACTCAAAATGAGAATGAATAGTTTAAAAAAAAACAATTCTTCATTACTAGAATTGTTTTTCCTAGTTGTGCTCAGAGCTGCCAGCCTTTTGGTTTGACCTCAACACGACTGACATAGATAACCACTTGGATTTTTGCCAGTCACTCAAATTAGACATGGCCAAGTTCCTCTGGCATCAGTTCCTTTACTCTGTCAATGTTCAGCTAGATCAGCTCAAACAACAGATTCTCAATTAAGTTCCAGGTAGTGACTGAATTCCAAATTTGTGCTTTCTGTGTTCGTTATAATTTTCTGTGATCATTCTGAATATTGAATCTCCCGTTGAAGCTCATAACTTTAGATTTTTTTTCTTTTATTGTTTTTCTTAACATATTTCCATTGTGTTATCTATTTTCCTTTTATTGACAGGAGTTTATTTCTCTTGTATTTTAGCCCATCCATCATTGGAACTTGCACAGGGTGGCAAAGAAAAACTGTCCACGTGTTTTGCCGCACACAATGTTTGGGAGCTCGTTCAGATGTATTTAGGTTGAAAACATAATGTTCTTCTGAGAAAATGCTTTTTGTTGCAACTTTTTTTTAAAATGTCCAGCTGAACGGAGGTTGATGGCTTAGAGCCCCAATCCGCTCCTGATCAGTGAGTTTCAGCTGAGCCCCATATCTGGTCAGATCTGTTGCTGTTGTGCCATTTTACTTAAAGGATTTAAAAGTGGGTTTTTGTGTGGGGGGGGGGGGGGGTTGTTTCTGACTAGTGTACTTGTTACACATCTTCTAGAAAGGAATTACTTGGTGTAATCGCCAGATATTCAAAAATGGCGCACTCTAAATTAATTCAAATAATCTACAATGAACCTGATGACAACTAGCATGTATTCAAGAAATAAAGTCTTAAAGATTAATGGTAGAAATAAGGTTCATCCATACTATTGTAGATGTCTGAAAATAGGTTATGTTCAAGCTAAGTGTTGTTTTTGCAATCAATTATGGAAAATCATTACTCACATAACACTCAAGCTCCTTCCTCTGAGAATTAATCACATTCAGCAGAGACTTACAATGGCCACCAGGTACGTACTTTTGCATCATTTAGCCAGTCATCTTACATGACAGAAGAGATGAATACATTTCCAAGCACTGGTTTCAAATTTGTTTTCTTTTAATTTCACTACGCCAATTTGGTTGATGTGAAGGTCAATTTAGGGGGGAAAAAATCCATTTAAAGTACAGGTTGTGATGCTTTGAAAAAGAAAAACATGCCAAGGGGAAGAATGCGTTAGCGGGGCTGCCGAAATCGCAAATGAATACTAAATTCTGGCTGTGATTCAGCTGCCAACGAGCCAGCCATTACGGACTCATGCTGTGATGTTAAGAAGCTTTGAATATTTGAATATTTTAACCTTAAAAAAAGGGAAGCATGTTACGTTAAGCTGCAACAAGCTGATACATAGTGGGGCTGAAGTTTGCTTAAACAAAACAGCCGCTTTAACTGTAAATATATGTTAACAAAATGACGGTGGAGGTGAGCTGAGGAAATTGCTCTGAAGCATAGTACCAAGAGTTTCTCTCAAATCACCGCGCGTTGTGTTGCATACAGTGCGGCAGCCTAAACTGAACAAGGCAGCCTCACGGGGACTCAACGCACCAGAGGAACTTCATTGCTTCAGGCATCTGCAGGTACATGGATTGGTGTGAAGGACGTGACTGATGAGACTCTGCAGCAGTCGGGTCATGAGAGACTCTCTAAATGAGTGGTTAATACAATTTTTTTCATTATGAAGGTAGATATAGAGCTGCGGGACAGATGAGTGATGGTTGGCTGGAGATGTGATTTACATCTACAAGGACAGCAGACGATGATGAAAATAGAATATTCTCTCATTTAGGTTGAGGGTATTTTTGAACAAGTGTGTGCTTGTAGCCCAGAGGTTGAAACTCTCTGAAAATCAGTTGTTGATCCTTTAGGACGGGCCTAAAGCCCGTCTAAAATGCACTGAGTCATCATAAACAACACCCAGTCTGCCCTGAAACTCTGATTTGGAAATGTGTCCTGAATTGCGCATATTCACATTTCACGCCTAGTTTCAGAAGCAAAAGAAAGGCCTAAAGGGATAGTTTGGATCTCCCCCCCCCCCCCTTTTCTGAAATGATGTTCTGTAAAGTGATTTTAAGTAATAGTTCCCTTACATGCTAACAAGTAGTCAAACAGAGATCCCCTTGTAGCTGATTTTACCTATTTAAATTAACCGATCATTGATGCAGTGCTATATTGGCTAATACTGTCTACACTTTCATTGGAGGCTGTTGCTGAGTTTGTTGTGCTGTTTTTAATGTAGACAATCAATAACCACTAATGTCACATTGCAGCCAAAGTCTGCACTCATATGGTATAAGTGACAACTTATCTTCAAACATATTTAAATCCACAAATCCTCTTCTTTGCTAGGCAAGTGAAACTTTACTAAAACTACAAAGCTAAATTAAGATTGAAGAAACTAAGGAACTATGTACACAAAAGAGCAAAAGAAAAAAGAAAAAGGTTTGAAGACCATCACCATAAAAATGATATGGGGATTTTTAGAGTTCATTGAGGATTTTCAATTTAGAGAACCAAAGTTTATGTTAGATAATCTGGAATGAGGCTAAATTAGCCTAACTCAATAATATCTTATCAAACAAATAAACTTCTTCCCAAGAGCTGTTAGGGCAATCGCCCGCTGATGGGAGACTGCAGTCCAACGCTTTAAAATCACCCTACACTTACTAGCCAGTCATATGTTACAATCACCTTAATGTTACTGCCTACTGCACACTATCATCTCAGAATATCTAAATGCACATTCCTGTAGACAAAGCCTCAGATCATCACTGTTCAATAAGCACCTTACTACCTCATTGTCTGTTATCTGTGGCTTTCCTGAACTCTAAAAAAGGTGATAGCGTTCTCTTAAGATCAACAAAAAAAACATTAACCAACATTAATGTTCCTGTGGCTGCGCAGTGAACAAAAACAAGTGTTGTGTTTAAAGCAGCACAGTGTAACTTTTAGCAACTTACAGCAACCTGACCTGTAACTCCCAGATTTAGTGTCCCTAAAGGCCACTGCACTGTCACAAAATTAAACAGTCTCCTTCCATGTTTTGGAATCTGATAGCAGCCCCCTTCGGACCAGCAGATTAAGAAACCATGGAGTTGCTTGTAAAGACAAGGCCACATTCACCCCTCTAGATTAAATCCTACATCAGAGAAGAAAAAATATGTCTGATCGGGTAAGTGTCATATCTGTTTTGTTTTGGTGTTACGGGAGTCTACCTAGAATGGGTCATGTGACCTAGAGTGACGCTCTAGGTCACATGACCCATTCAGCAACAGATCTAACCTTCTCTAGTTACATAGATTATTGCGAAGGGCAGCTCGCACGGAGCATCTATACTTAGCAGGTGTTGTATATTGACCTGAAAAAATAATTTAACATATCTCAAATTAAGTTATTACTTGACTGAAACACCAGTCAAAGACAAGGAAGCGAGTGTGACCCCCACCAAAGTGCTTTGATGTTACATCGTTGTCTAGTTTCAATGTTCTGTACAGAATTGAAACATACCACATAAAAAGTGTTTAAAAAAGGGAAAAAATCTATGAGCTCAACCTGCAGAACTGTTTCATTGTTTTTGGGGGTCGTCTCATTGTTGCCCCTTTAGTGCTCCTGTTGGTAATTTCATTAAAATCAGAACAGCCAACACTGATTAACAACCTCCTCTACTAATGAACTGAACAGATCAATCTTCCACAAGTTCAAATGACTCGAGTTTATGCTTTGATTAAAAGGTGTTCCTCGGAATATTTTGAGCAGTATATTAAAACTACTTCCAACCTTTATGCAGAAACTCGCTTTATAAATCCTGAACTCTCCCTTTAAGATCATGCGGAACATTTGTAAATCCATCAGTGCCCCCTGCTTCATCTTCTCTGCGCTTGAGCGGAAACATTATTAATGGCTTTTCTTTTTCAATAAAAACTAAGCTACAAGTCAGTATTTGATCAAATGAAATTCTCCCTACTAAACTTAGAGGACCTATAGATGTGATGCCATCAGATGTAACATCCGGAGCTCTCTGATGATATTATTAGCTACAGAGCGGAGATTTCATAGAAGATCCCTCTGGATTTCATCTCAGTTGCCTTTACCGTCCCTGGGTTTTTCATTCATTATTCATTCTGTCAGGTACAGCTTCAGAAACTGAATGAGAATGACAGCAGAGATTAGGGGATTCTTACTTATAGTGCCAGCATTGTATTGCTCATGCGAAGGAATTAAGCTATAAGACGGACCATCACACTGAATATCAAACATCCCTGGCTTTGTCTGTGAAAGTTCTTCTCCTTATTTTTTATTTCTATCAGCTAAAATGTTGCATAAACTATTCACAGTGCCATCACTCATTTCAAGTGGCCACTTTGCTTCCAGTGGATTGCTAACAATGAAAAACGCAAAAAAAAAATAGTCTGTCAGCAAAAAAAAAGTTTCCTTCCTTGCAGCAAGTGAACTGCTGAGTTTCTAAGAAATGGCCTGAATGTGTCCTTGCACCCAAAAGAGTGCAAGCAATACAGAATAGGTGATGAGGCGCGGCAACTTTTGTAATACTGTTTGAATTAGTTAAAATAAATACATGAGAGCAATAACAAATCTGAAATTAAAATTGCACAAAGGAGCCAAAGGGAAGTAACTATTTGATGTTGCAAGTTTCTCAAAGATGAAGTCTGTAATGCAGGTGTCGGCCAGAGCAGTTCACCTGCTGCCCACTAATTTCTAAGTGGAAGGACAATGATACATGGTGTTTGAAGTTGTTTTTTTACAGATAATATCGGAAAACTGTGGCGTGTATTTCCATTCAACCTCACTGGGTCAGTATTCTTGTAGATTCACCCATTGTTGCAGTTACAGCAATATGCCTTTTTTTTAGGTATTTCTCTCCCAGCTCTGCTCATCCAGGGAGTGAATTTGTTGCCCATTGGTTTTGAAAAAACAGCTTTAGCACGGTCACAGTGGATTGAGAGCATCTGTGAGCATCAACTTTTAAGTATTTCAACAGACTGTTTTGGACTTACGCTTTGGACTTTGACTGGCCATTCTAACACAACAATTTATGACGCATAACAGTTTGATAAAAAAAAACATTCTATTAAATCTATAAACTCTAATTATTAACATCCCTAGCAGATTTAGATTGAAAAGGATTTTCATTTAATCAACATGTTGTTGCTGAGCAGCTTTTTGCCTGCTCTCAGTGGTAATTGGATGATTTTCCTTTGGTGCTGAGGTTGGAAGGTCTCCCTGGTGACACCTTAGCCTTAAGCTCCCATCACAGACGCTCCATGAGATTCAAGTCAGGGTTCTGGATGGAAAACTCCAACACATGAACATGACTTTTGGTCAGAAGTTACATGTTGGTGAAATTTAATCATCCCTTTAAACCTAAATGTTCTGGGGGCGTAAATCATTTTTGGCCTTATTGTGTGAGACTTGGTTAGTATTTATCTGCAACTAATCCAGCTTCACTGTCCTTTTATCTGTGACTAATCACTTTGCAAATGCTTCAACATTATTTCCTTGGAAGAAAATGATTAACTTTAAAAAAAAAGATATTACAGTTTGTAATTAGGAGCTTCTAGTTAGGAAGAGGTCAAACCAATAAGCAGTATAAAAAAACTTGCAAACACTTTTAGTATGTGTTTAAAGTGGATTGGTACTTTTGTATGATTGCATTTTTCTTGTGCTGCTAATGTAACTTTAATATACCGAACAAGCTTTCAGAGTAAAGCCGCAGCGGACTTGTTTAAACGTACGTGACATTGACCTGTTGCAGTTGCTGAGACATTAGATTCAGGAGTAAAAGTTCAACTCTGCTGGTCCCACTCTCGACCCAGCAGACAAACCGCTCTTGGGGATATTTAAGCCTCTTCAAAAAAACTGCCCAATTTTCGTTTCCTGAATAGCTCACAAGTGTGGGAGCAGAGGTAAGCCGTGGAGAGAAGCAATTTCCGCAAACCGCGAAATGTGAAAACACTTTACAGTAACTATACCCCCGAAAAGTTGTTGACTCCTCAAAAGCAAAGATTAGGGTGAAAATCAAAGCCTGTGCACTTCTTCTCCTTGCTCTCTCCGCGCTGAACCCTCCCGTCTCGCTGCCCTCTGAAGTGTGAACAGACGCTTTGCTGTCTCAGCTTGGCCACCTTTGATCAGCGCAGTTTCCCGGCTCCTCTTGGACAAGGTCAGGGAAACAATATGACGGTTGGTGGGCTGTCAAGTGCGAGGAGTTGCCGTCTATTTTAGAAAACGTTGTGTTTTCTATGCCGTCTAACCAGAGTTTGAACACCAAAAGGCTTTAAACTGAGAGGAGGCAACAGCCTGTTTATTATTGATGTGTCCATTATGCGTGTCCCTTGGTAAAGTTGTTACAGTTGATCTCTTAGACAGCGGCCACCCTTGGGCTGTCTGCAAGTCTGTATTTACCCACAGAGGCCAGGATCACTCGTGCATTGGCTTGTGTCGGTGTGCGGCTGATAAACGGCTGCGCGGTTTGCTTTCTGCTCCCGTGGCAAAAATGAAATCAACACGCGAGCTGCATAGTCTTTCTCAGCCAATTTGTTTCCCCCCTAAGGTGGAATTTGAATGACCTGATCAATTTCTAATCAGCCAAAAACCTGCAGACCTGTTCTTCAGAGATGGAATAGACCACAAATCTTCTGTACAAACCGAAAATGTTAAGAGTAAAGGGGAGTAGGTGTGTTATATTTCTGCAGCTCATTTTTCCAGACCCATTTCTCACTCTGTGAGGTGATGATAGCATTTAATCTGCACTGCAGATCCGCCGTTACCTAAATATAGAGTTATCATTGCAGTCCCAAACGCCGCTGCACATCAGAGAAATAGCTGGTCCCCGTACAAAGGCAGAGGTGGCTTTTCATGTTGAAGACGAAACCTCGAGAGGTCTGCTACATTTTATAGTAATGAAAAGTCATGGTTTGAAAAATAAAACCTTATTTTAATTCTTTTTATTCAGGTATTTTTGTCACCGGTATGCATACAACATCTTGGTGTGTTCTAAAAGTGATTAAACCCAATTTATACCAAAACTAGGTACCAATTAGAGTTTTGAGAACAATTTCTCAACTCTAATATTATAAATATTTGACCTACAGATGCTCATTTTAGCTTTAGCCAAATCTTGTCATTGAAAACTGTAAAAAAAAATAAATAAAAATACATTCACAATATTTTTTTCATCCTGCCATGAGCAGTCATTGGTTGATTATTTTAGGAGCGGAGTGTGTGTAAGGCAGGGCTTTACTGTTTTTATAAAAGATAGACAAAATAAGTTTGACATTTTTAACTGTCTTTGGTTTCTTATGTTACTGTTTAGCATAATTAGCACTGTTAACCCTTTTCTCTGTGTGTACTTCTTGGAGTATATAGACGACTAGCTTGACTCAAGACTTCCAAGGGGCTGGAAAGAGCTCAAACTTAAAAAAAAAAAAAAATAAATAAATAAAAGGTAGCATTTGTGGTAGCTCTACGCTTCCTTTCATACCAAAGCTCTCTGCTGTGGGTGGTGGTTTAGGTTAAGGGAAGAAAATTAAACTGCCAGTGAATTATATACAAACTTCTATAACATTGTTGTGATCATTTGGTTGCAATACAACATTGAAGAATATGGACATTTTCAGGATTGACCTCATCTGTCATCTATTATTTCAACTTATTTTAAACATTTAGTTTGGTTAAACGTTCAGTGTTTCTGTCAGGAGCTAGACAGAAGACCCAAAAATTCAGACAAGACTCTGAGTTGCATTAAGAAGTTTAAAATAAAAATAAAAATCTGTAAGTAGTCAATGAACCTCTGCAGGAGCAAGCTGGTTACAACCTGGCAGACAAATCCAAAGCGTAAGGCAAAGCTCATAGGTCAGGGTGCAGAAAGCCAAGATCTAAATATCAAAAGCTTTGGTAGAAGTCCAACAAGGGCAAGGCAAGGCCGTGAAATCCAGGAAAACCGAATCATGGCCAAAACGTGGTGATCAGACATGGAAAATAGTTACAGATAAAAGCTTTTGACTGAGGGTCTGTGGAGTGCTCAGATAGTGCAGGAACCAGGTGGACAGCATGAGGCTGATTACAGCAGAGCAGGTGGCCTGGTGGAATGCAGAAAGCAGACAGGCCTTAAATTGTGACCTCAAGAGTTTGAGAAATTATTGCAGCCACTTGTTAATTTAAAAGACCATGACGTCCTTTTTACATTTGAGCTTCCCTTATCTCTCATTCAACTGCTCACATTTCAGCTCTGAAACCAGTTCATGCCTTTACCAAGAAACTTTCTTAAAAAATGTAACACAAGAAGTCTGGTCATTTGGGTTGAGTCAGTTATTTATTTATTTTGACAATGTTTAGTGATGCATCTGATACCACTGAAAAATACCCCCCCCCCCCCCCCTCCTTAAGACTAAGTCTAAGTCTAAGTAGTACCACATTTATAAGAAAACTGCATTTGTGGGTTGAGCAGCAGAGTTGAAATGTGTTTTGCCCATGAAAAATCCTCTCTGCCACTGCCAAACTTAGCTTTTTCTACTATTTATCTTGTTTGGCAAAAGTTTTATCATTTGGACATTTGAAGCTTGAAAAAAAAACAAGACATACTGAAGGAATAAGGAAATTTAACATTGAAATCAAAATATTGATTTAACAAACAGGGCTTGAGAAGTGGGTGAAGAACTGCACAAAGCCCCTAGCCTCCTCCTAATGCTGGTCTCCAGCTTGGTCACAATTTGTTGACTATTGGTCGTAAGATCAGTCAATGCGGTTGTGTTGATCCTTTGACATGAAATCTGTTAACCTGTCCACGCTGCAATCAGCATAATGTTTTTCAGGTCTTTGCCCCTTATTTGATCAATGGCAGAATATGAATGTATTACTGAAATTAAGCAGCTGACCACTGGAGTGGGATCCATGCTCATAGGTGCTGCTGAACAATTCCAATTGTTAACTTTACTGCTCAGCTCATAAATGCATTTTCCCCTAAACATAATGTCACCATTTTAAAAGAAAATAAACAGTCCAACAGAATGGGATTAATTGTCAAAAGGCAATGTTACAACAGATAAAACAATCAACCTAACACAAAGCTCCCTCCTTTATGTGCAAACTTTTTTTTTCTTAGTTCTAAATTTAAAATCTGACTGTAATTCCCCATCACACTATTACATATCTGCCTTATCTGACGATGGCAAAAAAAAAAAGTTACTTTGGTTTTGATATATACAGTTCAGGCATTGCTTTTTAAACGTCTTCTACTGTAGCATACATACTGTAATTTGATTTCCAGCTAAGCCAGGCTGACTCAAAATTTTTAGAGAGGAGGCCATTGTGGTAGCTTTAGCATCTGATCAGAGAGCCTAACGGGCGCCTCCCTTCAGGGATTTTTACATCCCATGGGAGAAGACCCTGGGGAAGACCCAGGTACTAAAGCATATCCTGTCTGGCCTGAGAATGCCTTGGGATTCACCAGAATGTGTTGTCACTGGGAAAAAAGACCTCTGGGTTTCCCTCCTGGACCTGTTGTCCTAGTGACCCAATCTCAGAAAAGTGGAATATTGGATGGATGGATGGATGGATGGATGGATGGATGGATGGATGGATGGATGGATGGATGGATGGATGGATGGATGGATGGATGGATGGATGGATGGATGGATGGATGGATGGATGGATGGATGGATGGATGGAAAAAAATTGCGTGACAGCAGTCTTGCAACTTAGAGATGCTGTATGTACCATGCATAAGTCCCACTGTGATCCTACTTTAATGTTGTAACACTGAGCTCAATCTCATGTTACACTACGCAGAAGCTCTGTCCGCAGTCATGAAGCTCCAGTCAACTCAGTATGCCACATGCTTGGGGTGGCTCCAGTGGCAGAACAGTCCGACTGGGACTGTTTAGGATTAGGATTAATATTTGACAAACATGGTGGTGGCAGCATCATGCTCAGAGGATCCTTTTCTCCAGTAGTGACAGGGATGCTGTTTAGGGTTATTTTAAAGACCTCTGATATCTTGCCTCTTCTGTAAAGCAATACAAGTCAAAATATGCAAGCAAGTCTTTTACCTCCTTAGCCATATTTTTGCTCTGTATCATTCAGTGAACTAGCTAATGATTTTTAGGAAAGTCAGAGCTGTGTTTTAAAAAGCATAACCCAGACTGCCAGTGTAAGGACTAGCTTCTTCTCTTTCCCCTCTTGTCTAATCAGCTGACAGCATGACAGAGAGCTACAGTCTCTATGATGATGTCTTTTTAGATAAAGTCAAAGCACATCCTGGGTTTTTATTGCTCCTTAAACTTTAAAAGGGTTCTCTTTTGAGGACTCAGTAGCTAATCAATGACAGCAGAAATTAAACACAGTCCATTTCTAATATAATTATTATTAGAGTTTAGTGCGCTGCAATAATAGCATGCACTGATTTATATTGTTTGAAAACCTATGCAGAGAAACAAATTGTAGCCTGTTCTCAGATGCAGCATGTGGATACTTTTCTTCTACCCTTATCTTCAGTAAGTTTTCTTAATCAGCTGCCGTAGTAGCTGGTTTAAAACACAGTTCTCAAAAAAGTGTGACTTGCCTGAATTCAATAGGAAGTTTTATTTGTTTGTTTTTTTTTGGATGGGAAGATGCCAATGTGAGTCTGTACAGTGGAGCAGTGTCACAGCAGCAATGTTGCCTTGCAGTAAGAAGGTCCTAGGTTTGAATCCTGGCCTGGTGTCTCTCTGCTTGTAGTTTGCATATTCTTCCTGATGATGTGTGGCTCACTCTGGCAAATCCACCTTTCCCCCACTGTCCAAAAACATAGCTATTAGGTTAATTGGTCTCTGTAAAATTACATATAAATTAAGAATAATTTGTGGTTATGAATTTTTTCTTTCTTTTGCGTCTTCATGTTGCCCTGCTTATTGACTGCTGGAGATAGGCACAAGCCCCCCAAAAGTCTGCAAGGATAAGCAGGTCTAGATAATGGATGGAATATCCTTATTTGCTCTGGAATTTCAGACTGGATAAAACACCAGGTGTTTTGTCTGCAGAAACGTTTGGTGAATTCAGGGAAAATGGTTTTCATACCCCTTTTGATTTTCCTGTAATTCTCCTGAAGCAAGTAAAAGCACAGTTGAATATAAAGGCACTCGGATGTTGCATCATTTGTTTTGATTGTTGTCTGATCAGTCTATCATCCCTGCTTCTCAGATTATCCAGTCGCCAATATTTTCTTCACACTGGGGTGCTAAGAGAATCCAATCTGTTTTGTTCCAGTTTGGTTGTGACCATTTTCACTGAAGACATTTCTGGTGCATAATAGTCTTATTAAAAGCTGGGTAATTTGGCACAAAACCATAGTGCTGTGAAAATGTACTCGGCCCCTCCGAGATTTCTCCTGTTTTCGCTTTTTTTTTTGCCACAATAAATGTTTCAGATCATCAAGCTAGTTTTAATATTAGACAAAAAATAACCAAAGAAAAGACAAAAAATATGTTTTTTTGTCATAATTTGCGTTTGTTTTGGGACATTCTGAACCGACGTTCCACTCTTTGCTCCACTTCTCTCTGCCACCAGCCATCAGTCAGCATCCAGTCAGCTCAGTCACCTCCCAGCCACTACTCAGCACCAGATCAGTTCCACCTGCTGCAACCAATTATCCCCAACTGTCCTCACCTGTCACCCTGCCTTTATTTACCTGCCTCACTCCTCCTTTCCCGGCCAAAACGTCTTGTCTTGTTACGCAGCATGTATGTGTTGTTTGTGCCAGCAACTTCTTGTTTTTTTTTTCCTGTGTTTTCCCTGAAACCAGAACTTGCCAGTTTGCTTGCATGTGCCGCCTGGAAGAAGGATTCCTCTGGGATTGGGTCATTCTCTCTGCTTGCGCTGGAGCTTCGCGTCAGATTGTGTCTACAGCTTCTGGTCAAGTCTGGTTCTGCCTGCTTCCCCACCTGCCTCTTCTGGTCCGTTTCTGCCTGCCTGCATCATCAGCCACTACTCAACCTTTTCAATAAACCTTTTAAAATGTAACTCTGTCTGGCTGGAATATTAACCTCTTAGAGCATAATTCATTACAGTTCGTAAATGATTGTTTCATTCATTATGTGGAAAAATCTGCATGGGGGATGCTTTCCACTAAACACTTGAGCTGATTGTTACATCATTTGAAGGAACATTATCTTTGAGAAATTACAGGAAGGCTCAGCATTATATATTATATTAATTGAAAATGTTAAATGGATCATTCTGATTGCATTACCATTAGAAACAGACTTTCTTGGTTACTTAGAGGATGAAGCTAGTGCCAAGAGAGAAGCCAAAACCAAAGTGGGTTTGTACTGTCTTAAAACAATCCATCTAAAACCACCATCCTGTATGCAAGGAACTGTTGATTAAAAAGAGACCAGTGGGCTTGTTTTTTTTTTACATGGGAAATGGACGTGGGAGGCTCTATGCCACCATTGGTCTGCCTGTGTGAAAAAAGTACTAACAACAGAAAATAGTGTATTTTTGCTCTTTACAAAGCTTTACATTTTCATCAGACAGCTACTTTGTAAATGCCTTTGATGCTCTCTTCTCCATATGTGTTTCACAGGATGGCTTCATGCCTTCAGTTACCACATATGTTATCACTGGCTTCTGTGTAATCTTTTAACCATCCAACAATTGTTTATAGGGTTATGAAATGCATGCAACTAAACTATCAGGATGGTTTAGGGTTCATATTTAATAATACTAATATTAACAATACATTTTATTTAAACGTGCCTTTCAGAGCACCGAAGGACACTATAAATTCAACAACATATCAACAATAGATCATGATAAAAACAACACACATTAAAAAGTTTCAATGAACAGGCAATTACAGGCATTCTTGAACAGATGTGTTTTAAGTTTAGATTTAAGTTCCATTTTTTTCTGTAGAAACTTTCAATAAAAGAAAATATTTTTTCTGCAATTTTCAACAGATAAAAAATGTCAGTCAAAACAATTGAAAGTATGTATTAAGAAAAAAAAAGATTTTCTCTAAAAGCCCAAAGATACATAGCCACCTCTGAGTGCATTTTGGAAAAACAACAAATACAGAGAAAATACTATTTTAAAGTAAGTGAAATTATCTGTACAATCCAACTCAAAATAGTTACAGTATTTCTTCTTTACTCCTTAACAAGACCAATTGTAGCTCAGTAACTTTTTTTGCACTGTATAACAAGATATTATCTTTTCTGTAAGATCTGTTTGACAGACATAATTGCAGTGCCTTACTTAATATTTGAATATGAAAGATTGTTAAATGATTCAGCCATTTAATGGAGCCATACATGAGCCTTCAGCAGCCTTTATGATGTGACAGCTCATTAATTATTGATTTTAAGACCAGAGTGGACATCACACTGTGGGTGTGAGAGACAGCAGTCTTTGCGTTTCCATTATTATGTAACTTAAGAAACAAAAACAAAAAAACATGAGGTTTTAATAATTTAAACTGTCTTCGGGATCTTCTAATATAAATTAACCGATTGGCATGATTAGCATTAGCAGATGTAAACATCGGTCTATGTGTGTACTGCTTGTAGTTAGGTGACCCCAGCCTCAACTCTGAGATCCAAAACGCTGTCAACATTTTGAAATCCAGCATGAAAATAGTTTGAAAGCTCAAAAAGGTTGAAACAGACTGCACACGATTCA